>NC_045543.1:103312052-103607052 GCF_009769535.1 Thamnophis elegans | reverse complement strand
GATACTTATCTTTCGTTTCCTCCACATTCATTAAGTTCCAAATTTCAACTTGCATCAATGCTTTTTCTTGACTGTTTTTATATAATCAGCTCATGCATGCTTTCCTTCTTTAAAAGTTTGTTTAACTTGAAGTAAACCCTTGTCTTCATTTCTGCAATATAATCTATCAATATTATTATTATTTGGCTGGGGAATAACATTAGAGACAGGGACAGATTGCTTTCCTATTCTTATTCATAACTAGCTGTACCCGGCCATGCGTTCCTGTGGCCCAGTCTCGGCATAGTGGGGCAGCAGGTGGGTGCTGCCATTGGTCAGGACTCGGGGGTTGTTGGGCCAGGTGAGGCTGGTTGTGGGAGATGGCACTGGGGCTGTCAGCCTCGTGGAAGTTGTTGAGCCAAGGTGGCGCAGTGGTTAAATGCAGCACTGCAGGCTACTGCTAGATCAGCAGTTCAGCGGTTCAAATCTCACCGGCTCAGGGTTGACTCAGCCTTCCATCCTTCCGAGGTGGGTAAAATGAGGACCCAGATTGTTGGGGGCAATATGCTGACTCTCTGTAAACCGCTTAGAGAGGCCTGAAAGGCCTATGAAGCGGTATATAAGTCTACTGCTATTGCTATTGCTATTGGAGGAACTGCGCTCAGGCTCCCCCAAGTCGGTGGCCTGGGAAAGTGAGATGTCCAGGATCTCAGAGGAGGAGAAGTCCTCAGTATGCTGCCTCAAGGGGCACCCAGGGGCCACCCCAGCCCCGATGCACCTCAGGTTGACACCGCTGCCGCCACCATGTTGGAGCCGCCTTGGCGAAGCCATAGCTGGCTCTCTGTAAGGAGGTGTGTGGAGAAGGCACGTGGCCGGCCGGGTTGATGAGACATTCCACCTCCACCTTCTCTGGAGCTCCGCTGGGCTGGTTGGGAGTAGGATGGCTTAAGGGCAGGGGGAGGTAGCCAAGGGATGGCGCAGGTGGTGCCCCGCCGCAGACAACAAAGGCCCAGTTGGAGGGGAGGGGAGAGAGGGGAAGAGGAGGCCAAAGGGCTTTGTCTTCTTTTGGCGGAAATGGCCGAAGCTTGTCAGAGGAGGGGCACAAAGGGGAAAGGGTGTGGCCGCAGCCCAGGCACACATATAAAGGGACCGTCGGGATGAAGCTGGAGAGAGGCTGAACAGTTCTGAATATACTATATTCACTAAATGAACACTATGGTAAATGACACAGCTCAATTCCAACACAATGTCACACGAAATAATTAAATCAAAATGAAAATCTATGAAAATTCAATATAACAATGCAATAGGAAACATTGAAATGGAATCATGAAATATTTAGTATAGCGTGTGTTGCTTTTATGTCCAACAGATGGCGCTGTAAACATTGAAATGGAATCATGAAATATTTAGTATAGCGTGTGTTGCTTTTACATCCACCAGATAGCTCTAGAAACATTGAAATGGAATCATGAAATATTTAGTATAGCGTGTGTTGTTTTTACGTCCACCAGATGGAGCTGGTTTTCAAAAAAACATGTTTTTACAAAAATCATGTTTTTACCTGTCATAAGTGTGACATCTATATAATATACATATATAGAAACATTCACGTATTCGTATTTTGGCAACGTTGTGTCAAAATTTCAAAGCACTCGGTGAAGAACTTTTGGAGATTAGCAATTTTGAACAAACAACCATTACATTTTTATTTATATAGATATCCATAGTTCCAATTTTCTTAAAATTCTGAAACTGTTAAAGGAAAAATATTCCTAAACAAAGCAGAATAAACACCCATCGGGACTTTAACTTACAATAGTTCTAGCAAGTTATTATAAATACCAGGTGAGGACAGGAATGACAATTCTAATTGTTAAATTTGTTTAAAAAAATAGTGTGAATATAGAGTATTTCTCTTTTAGTCTTCATCTGACCTTTATCCAGTAGGATATCTAAAGCAGATTAAAATGGGCAGTTATACTAAATATATTTAGGCTTAAATTGGCTACTTTGAGGATGTGTGAATCCTAAACACATGTCAGTATGTCAGTCCCTCTAAGAGATATGTCACCAAACTGTCTAGACCCCAAACTGCTTCAACCTTTGGCAACACTGCAGCTACACTGATAGGAAGAAGTCAGCAGTCACAGTTCATTAGCTAAATGACATGTCCTGACAAGATTTCCTTTCTACAAGAGCAGGTTGCTATAAAATAAGAGAACCCATCACAATCTCCTTATGATTATAAAAGCCAAGAGACTTCAAAGAGATAAATTGGGATCTATTATGATGGATAGTGGGTTATTAAGAGATTTTAAGCAATTGATGAAGAATGGGAATAAAGAAAAAAAAGATCTAACATACAAGGCTGCTGGAGAATATATAATATACTAGTTAATGGGAGATTAAATCCCTATTGATTCAGAAAGGAAAAAATAAATACATTAAACCCTGTCAAGCAATATTAGGAAATATGTCTAATCAATGAAGCAATTTTATATCCTGTCCACTACAGTAGGTTTTTTTGTCTGAGATTACATTAATTAGTGTGTTTACACTACATCTTTCAAGTCAATAGGCAGCACATATAATAGCAGACACATAAAATCTATAACTTGGAAGAAACTTTCTAGGCCATCTAATCTCCTATTCAGTATAGGAATCTACCACATGGCTTGCAACCCATGGCCATGGCCATGACTTGTCCCTACTGGAAAGCCCCTGATAAGGATGAGTCCATGCTTTTACTCTAGTTGCTAGTCTTTCCCAGTTGTCAACCTGAATCTCCTAATAAGATAAAGATACCATGTATCTCCAAATTATTTGCTTTCTTACATTGTCTATGGACAGGATTGCACTTAATCCTAAAGAGCAGGCATATGACTTGGGAATTCTTACGGGTCCATAGCTCCTCTAGAATCCCAGGTAGAGAATCTTTGTCCATCTTTTGCTGGTGAATCTGCACTATTACACATAGCCTTCTGTGTACAATTTTTAAAAACCACTTTTAATCTGTGAAACTTTGTATGCCTTGGTTCTCAACTTTCTTTAGGACCTTCTCTTTATAAATGAATATTCTTGTCCTGGGCACTATATTCAGGCCAGAATGTTTTAAGGGTATTTAATATTTAAGTATTATTATGCTTTACTATTTTTGAATACATTGTATGTTTTATTCTGTGAATTGCTGAGAGTTGTTTGAAATAATAAATACTGTATGCTCAGCTCCTTTAACAGTTCCTCATAAAACCAGATCTCCCTTGAACCCACTCCAGTTTTTCCAACTCTATTTTATATAAGAGGGGAAAATTCAGCTCTATTGTCCAGGTTCTTACTAGAACTGTATTTCATCCTTCACCCCTACTTCTCCAGCTAGCAAACCAAAATCCATTTTTCATATGTGGATAATGCTGTTATTCTGTCTATATTCCAAGTGGAACTGTATCTGAGCCCTCCATGCACTAATATCTGGCTGTCAATCCAAAATGCTGGAAATCAACCATGTGAAAACCAAGGTGGTTGTATGCTAATCACTCCAACGTTTGGAAAACTGACAGCTATCAAACTGTTCTGACCCCCCCCCCCTCTTCATACACCAAAGCACGCCGAGACAAAGATACTTCAAGGATTTATTAACACCCAGACTAGACCTTGGCAGCAATTCAGCACAGACTAGACCTTGGCAGGAATCCAGCACCGACTAGACCTAGGCAGCAATCCAGCCTGCCAAGATAGCCACGATAGCTTCTCCAGCTCTAGTAAATACGTTGATTCCTGCAACAAGCTTGTGGAAAGCCATTCCTTTTATAGTCTTGAGAGGAGCCTAATTACCACCAGCTGAGTTCAATTATCTCCTGTAACTGTTCTTTACGCCTATTAGCCCTCCATTGCTGGGCATCCAGGACTAACTCCCTTGTCTCCTCCCCACTGCTCCAAAGCATGGCATCAGGATCACACTCCCTTGTCTCCTCCCCATGCTCCAAGGCTTGACTTTGGGAGCACGCTCACTTTGGCTCTCACCACTGCTCCAGGCTTCAGGCGCCTCCTGGTGGCCAACCAGCCTCTCTGCACCCTGCTTGGAGTCGGAACCTTGTCCAGGGTCCTCCACATCTTCCAGAGCCAACTCATAGGGCCCCCTCGCTGCCAGAGTCTGGTGGCAGCTCCAATGGCTCCTGCTGGGCCACAACACAAACTGAGTAGGTGAAGACTTTTAAATGTTTAGTCATAGCTTCCTAGACACCTTCATTCAAACTCCACTCTTCAAATCTTTCTTTGCTATCCAAAAGTCTTCTAATGAATCATTAGATACACAACTCATAGGGACAACTATGTGTAAAGGCAGCATGAAGTCTTTTGTTGTACAGTGTTGTACCTATAAAGATTCCCATGTATTAGAAGCTGTCCAATTTAAATTTAAGGACCCTACTCTGAGAAACTCCCTCTATTGCTAATGTATTTCTCCACCTAGGGTTTGGATGCATTTCTGCTGTTATCTGCTTGGGAATCTGCTGCTTCAAATGTTGTCTTAAAACATTCTGTGGGGGTGAATATTTAGTCCAATTGGTGTTGGCAGATGAATATCAGTCTTCATAGAAGAAAAAAATAACATCCAACTTAGCTTACTGTGCACTCACTCCCCAAACAATGGAAATATTTCATATAACAGAAAATTCTTTGTGTTTACTGTATGATTCTGAAAAAAAATCACATAAAGGTGCAATAAGGAAAAGCAAGAGATACGGGGGGGGGGGGGGGGATGAGGAAACATTTGAATGGAAATAAAAGATGTTGAAAAGATAATGTGTGATTCCACACACTTTTAGTATTGGTTAAAACATTTTTTTTCAAATAGTGAAATGTATTCACAGGTGTGGATCTTTCATTAGTTCCCAGAAACTCAGGCAAATAAATAAACAAACAAACAAATACATACATACATATCAGTGGTAGGTTGTTAATTTTTTTTACTACTGGTTCGGCATGCTCCTGCATGCGCTCCCACACTCACATGACACTTCTGTGCTTGCGTGACACTTTTGTGCATGCGCATAAGTGTCCTGGTGGGTGGGTGGAGCCTCTTGCCACTGCTACTATGAATTTGGCTGATCTGGGCAAAACTGAGAGCAACCCACCTCTGATACATTCATACATCTTTTTCTTACATAATATTAGCTTGTATTTGTTTTTTTAATAAACACGTTTTAATAAAATGATCTGACAAATGACCACTACACAATCTAACCTGTTTTGCAAATCTTCCCTGCAATGCAGGACATTAAAAAAACAACTCCATTGGCTTCAAAAGCCATTCAAAAGGGCATTCTCCTCTCTTACACTTACACTAGAATAAGGCCCAAAGCTGGACATCATGGATTTAGCATGTGATGAATTTTATATTTCAGCAACTTTTGTTCCCTTGGTTGATATAACTGGCTGGTTGATATTACCACCATATGACTTAATGATGTGTTATGCATTTGATTCATAATAATGACTTGGAAAAATCAATGTGAATTGGAACAACCTGTGGTTCCTTTTTAATGATAGTATGTGTATATGAATCTCAGGTAAATGGTAGTTTTTTAAATCCACCATTTATCCACCATGGGATTCAGAGTGACACTCTGAAAAAGGAAGTCCTTTAGATAAGTGTAATGTGATTATTGGATATAGAGCCCCTAATTGCACTAAATTCCATCTCAAATGAGTGGGATGAAATTTGCATAGAATGGTCTCTATTCTTCAGAAAATTCATTGATCATTCATAAACAAGAATGGAAACTGATTGATGTGAGAAGTTTACTCAGAAGACATGATTCTACTTTTTCATTCCACATTAATGGAAAATTGCACATGAATGAAAAGTGAACAGGGCACATGTTTTACCACAAGATGTTATGAAATATGAATGCAGTTAGTTGTCAACTCTGAACCGAACCTGGCTTGAGCTATCTTTTGCTGCTTCATGGTTTCTACAAGGCAGAATGGGGAGTGGGGGGGAGGGGGAAGCAGATAGCCTGGCTTGGCCGTCAAAACAAAAAGTTTCCTGCTGGAACCAAGGTCATTTCAACAGATGGCTGAGAGGGGAGGAGTGAAGTAACCAAGCAACCGGCTAGCACCTCCATTGGAGAATATGACCAATGACCTGGGGAAGGAGTAAACTTTGAATTTTTAACTAAGTGAAAACTGTGGGAATTTCCAGTTGGTTTTCACCAGCTGTGCCGATATATGTATCCAATAATCCTATTCTTTAACGAATCTACCTGTCTCAGAGTTCTACTTTCAATGGGTGCAATAATTGGAACGCTGACATTAGAAATAAAACAAATTTGCCTATGTATGACATACTTTAGTCTTCTAAACTATTCCAGCTAGTTTAGTCAAGAACAGGGAGTACTGTTGCATTAAAAATGAATTAAATTTGAAGATGGTAGTTGAAGTGATCCTGAGTACTGTTCTGATGTCCTATGGCCATGATGGAGAACCTATGGCATACGTTACTGAAATGGCACATGGAGCCATGTCACCTGGCATGCATGGTGTCACCTATTCCTCTTCCAGGTTTCTGGTGTGCATGTGTGCTGCCAGGTTCCGAAGGGTTAATAAAACCAGCCAAACACAGAAACAGTTTGTAAATGCAGTTTGTATTCTTCCTTCGGCACAAACTGACCAACAAAGCACTAAGGCAATGAATAAATTGTCAGAACTGCCACCCTGTGCTTCCCACCACCTTTTATAGTTACATTGGTAATTAAGATAAACCACACCACGTGCGTGTGCACACCCATCACCTTGTGACCCAGAGCGAAAACCACCTGGCAATTAATCATGGATTGTTAGCAGGAGTTTTCTTCAGCTTGTGGAGGTGGGATGGTGAGTCTTGGCAGCTGGCCCAGTCTTCTCCCCTCTGGGCTAGCTGGAGCTGACACGTGCATGATGACGTGCGTGTGTGCAGCAGTGCCGGAAACTGGAAGAGCTGGTCTTCTGTTTTCCGGCATGAGCATGCATGTCAGGCAGCTGATTGTCATACACGCCTGTGTGTCACTAACTGGAAGAGTAGCTGGATGGTGTGCACATGTGCACCAGAAACTGGAAGTTAATTTTCTGGTATGCGCATGCCCCCTGGGTTGCTCCTCTTCTGGGTTGTGGCCTCGACAGGTGCGGGAAGCATGCATGCATGTGCTTTCTTTTCAGTACTTGGTGCCAAAAAGGTTCACCATCACTGTCCCATGGTGAAGTTATACTGAATGTGAATTAAGTATTGCTAGAGCAAATTACTAGAGCATAGTAATTTATGAAAAATGTTCTTCTCAGATATGTTTACTGTTTTGTGTGACAGTCCATTTTTATGATGCCTTCATTTACACTTTTTGGTTTTGTTTCTTCTATATAATTGAGTCATGACTAGAAGACAGCAACATAGCAGGAATAACCTAATTAAATTATATATTACCTGAAGATTCATGAGGCTGCTAGCTTTTCAGGTATGCTTTGTAGTTATTGATAGCCAAGAGCCAAGGTGGCGCAGTGGTTAAATGCAGCACTGCAGGCTACTGCTAGATCAGCAGGTCAGCGGTTCAAATCTCACCGGCTCAGGGTTGACTCAGCCTTCCATCCTTCCGAGGTGGGTAAAATGAGGACCCAGATTGTTGGGGGCAATATGCTGACTCTCTGTAAACCGCTTAGAGAGGCCTGAAGGCCTATGAAGCGGTATATAAGTCTACTGCTATTGCTATTGCTATAGCATGTTAATAGCATAAAATGTAAGCTGTTGTCTCACTAGGCTACAAAGCTGGTCAATATTTTTAACATCAGGAGATTTTAATCAATATTTTATATTTCTGGGGAATCTAGGCATTCAACCTAGATGTCATGATGCCACTTTGTTTTTCATAGCTTTCTCAACTTGGACCATTCAGGTCCTCCAGCATGCAAAGCAAAGTGCTCCAATCTGACATTTCTAGTTGAAATGGCAAAGGTAAACCCTTGGATGTTCCAAGCTTCCTCACATAATAGAAATGTCTTCTGTAGCTATGGAATTACAAAAGTCCTATAAAGCCTTTTTGGTTTTTTTTATTAATGTCACATAAACCAACAAGCAGGTAACTTTAGCAAAATCAATCCAGTTTTAAATAAGCCATATTAGGACTCTAGAAATCTCCAAGTGAATTCTAATTGGTTCTAATTCACCTGATACCTTTATCTGTATATTGCATTTTTGTTTAAATCTTTCACAGAATTTAAGAAATATGGAATCAGGGACTCACCTCATCTAATCTTTACAAGACTGATCCTGAAGGATAAATTTGGCTGAGAGAAAGAAACCCTTTTGGTCACCCAGTGAGTTCTACTGTATAATCAAATGGGAATTTGAAATTCATAGCAGCACAATCATTATAATCAATGGAGATAGGTTAACTGTTAAAGGTAGTTCCGCAATTATACAGAAGTTGAGGAAGTTTTGCTCTTAAAATTTCAATAACTTTTCAGTAGTCATAGACTCCACTTTTTTTAAGGCAGCCAACAGCCGCTCTGTGGGGAGGGGGCATACAATAATGTTGCCAGAACAACAAGAAAATAGGAATTTTCAGTTTGGTGGAGTATAATAATTTGATACACATTTTTATAAATACATGAAACATTTCTGAAACTGAAACCATCCCCTTTTCCTTTTCTTCATTTCTGGAAAAATACCTGGGAAATATGATTTCTCTGTTTCCCATTAAATTTCAGTGATGTAATTAAGGGCAGATTAGCGCAAAAAAAGAAGTCTGGAAATTGCATGCAGAATACTCACCATAGATTGCTCATATTGTGAGGGCACAATGATTAGAAAACAGTATTGCAGGCTAATTCAGTTGACTACCAGTAGTTCGATTTTCACAGATTCAAGGTTGACTCATCCTCCCATCCTTCCATGGCCGGTAAAATGAGGACCCAGATTGTTGGGTCAATATGCTGAGTCTGTAAACCACTTAGAGAGGGCTATAAAGCACTATGAAGCGATATCTAAATCTAAGTGCTATTACTATTGCTCCTGTGATGACTCATTTCTACAAAGTTAAAATGAGAGGGACATGAATGTAGCGGTATTTCCTGAGCTGGTGAACCAGTTCCCCAGGCTGGGAATGTAACTAGTGTTGTAGGCATTTTGTATTCATTATTATCTGAAAGTTGATTGGGGAACACTGGACTTCAGTATAGGACTGATGGTAACTTGACTCAGTATTTCACTATAATCTTTCCTATAACATTATAAATAGTGTTCTAATTGTGCTTTTTATTTTACTTCTATTTTTATTGTTATTTTGCATGAACACCATCTGTCAGTGAGGTATAGAGCCATTAATACTTTCCTATCCTTTTCTCCCAATCAAACTGAATGAAATAGGCAGTGCAGAAATCATAATATGCAATTAGAATTAGAAAGTATGCAAAAATGCATCTAGATGAAAACAGAATGTTTTCACTTGAATCGCTTTAGATAAATGACCTTGAAATAAGTCTTGCTGTGTGATTATGCCATTGGATCTGATTCACCAGCATTTCAGCTAGCTCTCCTTTACTGGTAAAATGTTGGACACTGGACTATAAAAAATACTAAACTTCTAAACATAATTAGAAGAAAAAAAATCTTTGTGGTCTGGAAGAAAGGGCTAATTTAATTGTATTGATTTAAGTGAAAGTGACTTTAAACCAAGGGAGACTAATATGAATAGTAAGCTTAATTGCAGATGCCTCAGTACATTATGTAGATAATAACAGCTCCCCTGTGGATAATACAGGATTTTGCAGAGAGAACAGAAAATTATGTTCTCTCTTGCTATAATGAAAATGAGCCAATGTTGCATCTTATCCCTTAGTCCACAGATTGAGTTGAAAATGTTCTGTGCCCTTTGTTTTTACCAATCCCATTTTAATAATCACATATGAATGAGCCTCTTTGCACGTTAATGCACTCTGACAAAATGAAAATGCTCCAGGTCAATCTAAAAACAATATTCAGAAAATGATGGAGAGAGAGAGAGGAAAAAAAATACTTCTAGGGAAAAAAGCCCATTATTAATAGTATACTAGAGTTTGATGGTAAAATATATTGAATTATCATTTAAAGAAGAGGTGAAATCCTCCCGGTTCGGCCCGGTTCGACTGAACTGTTAGGGATGATTGTCCTTGGTTCTGCGAACTGGTAGTAAAAAACAAACAAACTTCCAAGGTCACGGCTGAACCACGCGATCGTCGGAAGCTTTTTTAAAAAGCCTTTTAAAGCATTTTTTCCCTGCTGGTTTGGGCAAACTGGCAAGGAAAAATGCTTTAAAAAGCTAAAAAGAAATAGCTGAAAGTGAAAAAAAAGTTGCCCATGCCCACCCAGTCGCCTGACACCCCCAACCAAGCTACGCCCAGAGAACTGGTGGGGGGACATTAGATTTCACCACTGATTTAAAGGATCCTTTCAGATTCTATCAATATCTGATATATATTTTAAAGAAAGTCAAGTTTTTTTAAAAAAAAAACTGTCTGGAGGGATCTTTAATGAAATGTTGCCGCTTAAAACATTGACTTTTGGCATGATACCTCTCATTTCATTCTTGACTCCACATTCTTGCATTAGCTATATACTGGAGATATTGAATATGCTCAGTTCTCCAAGGGACTTTTGATAAAGTATTCCCTTTTCTTCTCTTTTGCTATTCTACAGATGATTGATACCCAAAACTGCTCCTTTCCACAGTCATCAAAGAAAAAAAATACATTGGACACATGGAGCTTACATTAAGCAAATTGCTTACCTTATGCTGCACTAGAGGAAAGTTTTTTATATATTTGAATGAAAGAAAATATATTTGAAATCTTAATCTGGGGTAATATGTTTTTTTTTAGCTTAGAAAGTGGTGAATAGCACAAATATTCTTCTTATGGCCTCTTCCAGAAGTCTGTATTGTCACGGCATGAAGATACCTTACTAAGCATTTGCAAAAGTCACGTCTTTGCAATGAAGCCTCCCTCTCATTGCTGGTCCCCTTCTGAAGTGGCTAAAATTGGCTGAAACATTCTGGCATGAAATGCATGTTTTCCACTGAGTTCCAGAAAGAAATATCCCATCTGGACATTCTTCATCACTTTGGAGGTTAAGAAACTTCTGGACACAATTGGTCAGCTTCAGGACTCCCATCTTCTATCTGGCCAACAGGTTTCAAATCTCCAGGTAGCTGCTGGAGGAATTGCAAACTTCACTGGCATAGCCAGTTGAACATTTTTACTGTTCAAACATGGAAATATATATACTATGGCCAGAGGAAAAGTATTGCACTGCGGACAACCTCCCATCTGCATTCTGCTTTTATCATAAAACATTATTTTCTTTTAAGAACTGGAAAATCCCATGCCATTTTTAAAGATCTTGCCATATAAATATAGTCAATATTTTTATTGGTAGAAAGTTTTTAAAACATCATGGTATGCTTTCCCAGAAGATAAGTCACTATTCTAGGAACAGGACCTCTTAATTTGGGATTGGTCAATTTGTTGTTGTGTTTATATGAGGGATTCTGCACACAGAGTGGTGCTTTTTCTTAGCCCAGCCTTCAAGAGGATAATTAATTGTGCCAGAAAGCTAGTTCACATTGTTTTCTGTTTGAGTGCAAAACTACCACCCTCAATGCTAAGATGTGGAAAAATTAAGATTGGGAAGCAACATTCTATTTCCTATAAGTATGCTTTTTTCTATTCATGGTGGCACAGTAGATAGAATGCAATATTTCAGGCTGACTTTGCTTACGGACAGGAATTCGACCCTGACTAGCTCAAAGTTGACTCAGCCTTCCAGCTTTCTGAGGTGGGTAAAATGAGGAGCCAGATTGTTAGGGCCAATATGCTGACTTTGTAAGCTGCTTAGAGGGGGATACAAAACATTATGAAGTGGTATATAACGCTAAGTGCTATTGCTAACAATAGGTGGAAAGGAAATCACTGTGGCTACGATGGTGAGCTTTAAGAGAAATGTCATGGATTTGGCAAGAAAAAAACCCCTACCCATCTTTGTTTCTTGCTCATAAAATAAACAGACTTAGGTGATATAATGAATGTTCCTGTACTTTAAAGTAGAATCAAAACTTTTGAATGTTCTGTTTTATGTCTGTGTTGGTAATGCAGAGAAGAAGATGGTAAGAGGCTTAAATGCTAGTTGCTACAGATTTTGAAATATTTGTACTATGTTAAAGGAATAGTTGTTGTAGCAGAGATGTACAAATATGGGCTGTCCAAAATCAGCACTAGCAACAAAATCTGATGGTATAACAGAATAATGTTGATTTGTAACTGGATAGAATACTATCCTTGAGTAGCACATGCGGATAAGACACCAAGTGGAAGATGCAAAGGATTAAAAGAGGAACCTGAAGTTCCAAGACTTCATGCAGATCCTAAAATTCAAGGGTGTTGTTGCAGCACCAGGATCTCCCCAAGAATTGCCATTGAATCAAAATTTTCAATCAGTCCAAAAGAAGAAAATTAACTGCTCAGAGACGAAACATAGAAGTAACTGTATTCAGTTTAGGTAACATAGTTTGTTAAACCATAAATTATTTTATGTCCTGGCCCTTCGTGCTTTTTTGACATTTTTGAATGCAACCATCTGACATGCTATTCAAAAGCCACGTGTGGTCTCTGCCTTCCCCAAAAGAGGATCCCCACCAAAAGAGGATAAGAAGGAAAAGTTGAAAAGTTGAAAGTAAGTGTGTTGTCCTCCTAATTGCTTCCCTTTCTTCTTAACCTTTCCTGAAAGGCCATAATCAACTTTCTAATGGTTGCCTCCTCCTCCTTCTTACCATCAGTACTGTTTTATGGCTATATTTAGTTCTGTTTTTTCCTGAAAAGAAAAAGTGCAAGTTCTCCTCCGGGTATTTTTTTTTTAAAAGGATAAATTTAATAAGTAACTAGTGAATCTTCTTTCAGCTTTAGATTTGTTTCAAGGTCAGCTTCACATCAGTGCTCTGGTTGAGTCTCCCTTCTTCCCAATTTCATCTCTAAAAGGGATCTGATAAGAAAGAAATATACAGCAGTTTATACTAACTCACAGTTACTGAAAATGCCCTCTAGACATCAGCACCGCTCTATTGTTAATGATAAGCCCCTATAAAGAACAATATCTATTTTCAGAAATCTGTTGGGAGCATGTGTTTTTTTCCTCTAAAAATGCTGAGCAGTTTCTTTTGCAGTCTAAATTAATACCATGTAGCTGGTTGCCAACAATACAATTCAGACAGTTATTTAACAGACTGTAAGAGAAAAGTTAGCTTCATGCATGACTGCTTACTGATTATATGCCACGTTACATGAAAACAATCAAAAGGAGCACATTAATAAACATCTATTTATTTATCAAATTTCTACACTGCTTACCTCTCCTAAATCTCCCTGGGCAGTTTACAAACAACATCCCAAATTATATAAAAACATGACTAAAATACAATTAAAACACAGTCAAAAACAAGATTAAAAATGTACAAGTTAAACGTAAAAAAAAGTTTTTAAAAGGCATTAACAAGGTTAAAACAGGGTGGAGGGAATGCCCTCAAACCACCAACCATCCCCAGAGGTGTATAACACTTTGACCCCCATGCTAGGGGGTCACACCCTGGTCAGCACTTCTTTACTCTCCTACCATTGGAAGAAGATATAGAAGTATAGGCAGCCGCATAAACAGGCTAAAGAATAGATTTTATCCATGGGCTGTCAGACTCCTGAATGCAAAATAACATCACAACTAAGTAGTACAATGAAGTTGCAAGGCTGGCGCAATGTGTAACATGTTCACACTGGTATAAAGGGACTGGGTGTTTATTAATATGATTTATTTGGTTAGGGATATCTTTTTTGTCTTCGCTGTGAGTTGTATTGTGTTGTGGGCGTGCACTGAGGGAACTCAACCAATCTCATTGTATGTATGTTGTGTACTGACAATAAAATAATTATTATTAATTATTATTATTAATTGGCAGAGCCAGGGTTTATGTATTTGTATTAGTGGGACACAATTTGAGGAAGCGCTCCGATTTTCTTCATTCTATCCTTAAGTTAATATTACAGAGAAATATACACTTCTCTGATGTCAAGAGAAATTACAAATTCTGTACATTCTTCTACCAATGCTTGGTTTTATTGAATTAACCAAAACTGGCTTCATTTTGAAAACACATCAAGCAAAAAGTATACTTTACTACCACATTAGTTAAATTCATGTCATACGTATGCCAGATCTAAACAAACTACACCATGGCTTAGTGTGCCACATCAGCCCGGCTACAATTTGTAGCTATACACTTCTACAAAAAGATGATGCAACTAAGTTTCCAAAATTAATGACTTAAAAGCAATAGCGCTTAGACTCATATATAGTGCTGTATAGTGCTTTACAGCATTCTCTACAGAGTCAGCATATTGCCCCCCAAAATCTGGGTCCTCATTTTACTGACTTCAAAAGGATGAAAGGTTTAGTTTAAAATCTTGGCTTTGGGCAGAACTGCAATGTTGCATTCTAATCATTGCATCACTACAGCTTATTCAGTGTGTGTTAAACCACACTGGTCATCTTTTAAGTTTGTTGCCATGTCTCCTTTCTTTTTCATAAATTGTTTCAAATATTATGCCTGTATTATAATGTATAACCAGTTTTGCTTTCTTCACATAGCAAGTTATTTCACTGCAAATGAAGCATAGTGGCTTAATTTGTATATATATATTTAACTTTGCACACCCACCCAATCAACAGACTATTCATTTTTGGAAATATGACCTGCTATATCAACTTTGCATGATCTACTAATTAAGTTACTATCAACTATATTTAGTTTAATATATTTAGGGAAACACAGCATATTCTTCTACTTACTTACCTTCACACATGGTCAATAGTTAATTACATGGTGGTGCAGTAGTTAGAATGCAGTATGCCAGCAGTTCAATCCTGACTAGCTCAATGTTGAATCAGGTCAGTAAAATGTGGGTCCAGATTGTTGGGGCCAATATGCTGATATTGTACACCATTCAGAGAGTTCTGTAAAACACTATGGAGTGGTATAAAATGCTATTGCTATATAAACTCCACTAAATTCTGTGGAATTTACTTCTATGTAGGTATGTATCATTTGCAGAAACATTTTATCTCATCTTAACATTCTTTTCAATTCAGTATGAAATTCTTAGAGTTCCTATTAAAAATTCAAAGATAAAATAAAACACAGACTTACCAATGCCCATCAATATATGTTATTCCATAACCAAAGGAAGAAAAAAATCTACTTTTTATTTAGTTATTATTATTTAATACGAATTGCCTAAAAGAAGATATGGATGAATGTGTTGAGTGCTGCCAAGTTTTATTTGTGGTTGATGTCAGCATCCCTACCTGCAACTACTACATGTGACTTCCTAAAGTCATGGAAAGTGAATCTTTCAGAAAATGAAAAACATGGATTAGGGCAGGACATCCTTGAAATCAAGAAAAGCTATCAATATATTTGAAAATCAGAACAGATAATAACCCAGCAAGTATTATTTTAGGCGTGGGGAGAGACAAAGTACAAGAACGCATAGAAGAAAAAAAGAAGATGATCTTTATAAACTAGGTTGACCTTATATTCAGGAAGAACAGAACTCCATTTCTGAAAAGCATAATCCTCATATGAAAGACATTTTCATGAACACATGGAGGGATAGACACAGATGCCTCTGCCCCCCACCCCATGCTTGTTGATCACTTGGTTGCTTGCTGACTTACTATTACAACGAACTGTCCTGAAAAAAGGGACACGGTGGCTCAGTAGCTAAGATGCTGAGCTTGTTGATCAGAAAGGGTGGCAGCTCGGCAGCTCAAATCCTTAATACTGCGTAATGGAGTGAGCTCCCGTTACTTGTCCCAGCTTCTGCCAACCTAGCAGTTCGAAAGCATGTAAAAAGGCAAGTAGAAAAAATAGGAACCACCTTTGGTGGGAAGGTAACAGCATTCCATGCACCTTGGGCATTTAGTCATGCTGGCCACATGACCACAGAGATGTCTTCGGACAGAGCTGGTTCTTCGGCTTTGAAATGAAGATCAGCACTGCCCCCTAGAGTCATGAATGACTAACACATATGTGCAAGGGGAACACATTATCCTGAAAAATGTGAGTCTTTCCTAGTCCCTTCTCTTCATTGCTCACCTGTAATATCTCAGTTCTGTTTCCTGCTTTGCTTTCATTAAGCTATTTGACTGACCACCTTCAAAGCCAAACCATCACTGGGAGATTCAACTGTTGCCATCTCCAACCCAGAAGTGTTTCTTTCAAGCTATTTTAAACCTAACAAGAATAATGCAGTCCTAGTATATGTGACATCCTTCTTGGATAATTTGTTCCGTAATGACAACTCTCATATTTTGGATTCAAAGCAGCCATTTATGTTCTCTTGCACTGAGGAAGAACAGAACCCTATTTCTATATATCTCAGTGTGAATTTGGACATTATAATGTTTAATTCTGGAGACATACTTACAGTACTAGACTGGAAAGTCTCTCATGAATGAAGGCAAATATATGTGTCCCAGGATAATGTTGCAGGATCCAAATGGATCCTGGAAAGTCTCTGTGTCCCTGTAGTATAAATATAAATTGTGAGATATGAAGCAGCTTTCAACATATGTCTTTAATTCTACCATACACTTGCCTTTATCTCAATGTTGTGTTTTTGTCACCTTGGCTTCATTCTCTAGCTACTCATCCTGCTTGACATTCCTAATAAAATTTGGCAGCAGATCAAATCATATTTATGTTGGAATGTAAAAGTGTAAGCCAAGACTGGGCTGCTGGGGTTCGCAGGTGTTTGGGAGAACCTCTAGCTAAGATTCTGTGCAGTTCAGAGAACCCCAAATCCCACTCCTAGCTGGCCCCACCCACCCCGATCTCCCAGGACTCCCCACATGGCCTGTTTTGGATGCAGGTAAGTGCAGGGCATGTACAGAGGTTCAGAGAGGGGGGAAAATGGGCCTACCAGAAGTTTGGGAAGGCTGGAAACAGGCTCATTTCAGGCCTCCAGAGGGCCTCCAGAACACGGGGAAGCCATTTCCCCCCTCCTGGAGGCTCGAAGAAAACCTCTGGAGCCCGGGTAGGGAAAAATCCCCCCCCCATGGTGCAGGAGATCAATTAGCCGCAATGGCCATGCCCACCAAGCAACCAGGCAGAGAACCCCTTGCTAAAATTTTTGAAGCCCACCCTGGTGTAAGCTATATGAATCTCCACTGTGATTATAAATTACAGCAGTCAAAGGATATTTCTGCCAATTCATGTTTGGAACGTTATGATAAAATAAATTTCATTCTAACAGTTGTTGGGACATAGAAATTGGAAGTAACTAGTAATGAATTATTAAAAGCAAAAATTACGATCGTTAGGACTACAAAATCCAATAAAACATTAGTGTGGTTTTTGTCTTTCATGCTGTTGGAAAGACAGTAACTTTCTGGAAAAATGAAAATATTTATTGGATTGGATTTACTTGATTATATTTATATTTGTTCTGTAACAAATGCAGTGGAAATGAATTCCCATTTGGGATTCCTTTCATTATCTATTTTGGAGTCAGCCAGTAGAGGCAGAATCATCTGAATAAAGCATTTAATGTATTCCAAAAGATAATGGAATGATATAAAATGTTCTGAAAGAAAAGAAAGCTGCCAGCATATTTTACAGTGACTTTTTGAGCAATATGTAGTGACAGAACAAGCAATTATTGATCCAGTGAAATTTATGGAGGCATTAACATAATTTCAGACACTGATTCTATGTGCGTACAAATCTTTTAAACATAATCCTAAACATCTAACATGTACATAAAGGTAGAATTGGAGCTTGTTACGGATACTAATGCTAAAATTCGTGGTAGTTATTAATTTGGTGGGAATTGGAGCCCCAGCACAGATTTCAGATTTCACTAAGAAATGTAGTGAGAAAAAAATCTTATTTCTGGACATTTCAATACATTGACTATCTCAAATAAATGTATTATTGAAAGTAAGTATACAAAGATATATAAATATTTCACTATTTTATTTAGCCTTGTATAGATAAATTTTTGCACATGACCTGCAACTGAAATCTTGGTGAAATTATTTTTACTTTCAACATGAAACATCACTTTTGTGTGTCTGCCAAAGTGGAGAAATGAGTCACTGATGCCAGTCAAAATAATACTCAATTTGACAATATAATCATACATGCTTATAAAATGAGACTAACAAGCTTCTCTTCTCAATCATGTGCTAATTCTTTGTGTGATTATTCAAATAAGCTCACAGCTGTTTCACTATTTATTTTTTTACAAGAAAAAGAGAAACTTATCTAAATCAAGATGTATCGTATTGATACATTGACATGAGCTACAATTATAAACAATTATAAATTAATTACTATAATTTTCAACCTTTATGTCCTTTAATATTTAGCTGGCAGGATTATCACGTTTATAGATTTAGGAGTTTACAGCTACACAAATGTTCTTTTTACTGTGACTATGACATAGTATTTATTGACTTATTGGTTTTGTGTACTGTTAACTATTGTTAGTTTTTAGTTGTTAATTTTTACTATTATTGGCTTATGCCCTCATGGTGTTTATTTGTTTGAATTTATCTATTTGTCTAGAGGATATTCTAGCAATACAGTAAACCATATAACTGGTACTTTAATATATTCAAAGAGTTTTCATGAAGAACCAGGCTATTTAATTAATGGCAACTATATAGTTTTAGAAGGGCTATGTAGAACTTAGGACTATTGGGTTTCCTTGAAGCATCAAAGCAACACTCTCGATTTATATAGCATTTCAACAGAGAGAACATGTTTTCTAAACCTACTTATAAAAGGTAGCTCAGAGTATGGAAATATCTTAGAGAAGTAGCCAGTCAACCTTACTAGAGAAGTAGAAGCATAGCAAATCAATTTTCTGAATTAAAATATTGTCTTGAATTGCATAGCACAGGCTACGATCAAATTTTGAGATGGAATAATGGAATTATTGTATTCCATTAATGGAATAATTGGGTTCTTCACAATAATAATGCAGGGGTCAACTCACTTTTTTCTCTTATTTAATCTCTCTTAATATCTCCCCCTCTTATTTATATTCATGTGTGTCAGTGGTGGGTTCCAGATCCCATTGCAACTGGTACGTTGCAATGAGGCCTGGCATCCCCCACATGCACGTGTGCAGCACGCGCATGCATCCCTATTTCCATGATGCCTCTGCAACTCCTCCACGATGCTCCAACTGCTCGGCGGAGCAGCGTGCAGGCATTGTACACTCTATGCGTGTAAGCACCAAAGAGCTCAAATACAGGTCAGGAGCTTGGTTAGGCGGGTGGGCCCTCCGGAGCAACGTACCGGAACGGTACCTGGTGCTCCCAGCAGGCACCGGTATGCCCGTACTGGAGCGTACAACCTGTCACCCACCACAGATGTGTGTGGTCTTCAAGTTGCTGTCCTAATGCTTGGAAGTGTTAAGATCTGCATGGGGAAAAACAGACCTAGAGTCAACCCCAGCAAGAGTGGCTGTAGGTTCTGAAGCTGATGGATTCCCATAGAATTCCATATTTTGATCTCAGATGCTGCCTTTTTCAGAATAAGTCTGCAATTTGGGAAACCATTTAGATTCGTATTTCCTGCTGGAAAATCAGGTAGAGGCTGTGGCCAGAAGGATCGTTATACAGTTTCATCTTGTACAGTTTTTATTAATCCATTCTTGGATTAGAAAGCTTTGTTGATGATCTCTCACACTCTGTCACATCCTGGTTAGGTTACCACAATTTGCTCTACATTTGCCTTTGAAAATAATCTGAGAACAACACCTAATCCTAAAGATAGCAGCCTTAGCAATAAAAAGTTTGGCCTAATTTGTTCATGTTACATTGTTACAGTGGTGGGTTTCAAAAATTGTTCAAACCTACTCTGTGGGTGTGGCCTCCTTTGTGGGAGTGGCTTGCCACCCATGTGACTGGATGGGAGTGGCTTGCCGCCCATGTGACCAGATATGAAGATGCTGACGACACTTGTCAGAACCACCTTAAATTACCTCACACACAGCACTGGCATGCATAAGAATATGATGTAAACTTGTTTATTAAAAGGCATCTTTGGTTTGCGTTAAAACAACTTCAACACATGCAATGTTCTGATTGCACCACAAACGCAGTAGTCATCCTTACCTTTCACAGAGGCACTGAGTTTTATAAATATGAGCATGATAGTATAGAATAATCATATCCAAGGACCAGTGGTGGGTTTCAAAAATTTTTGGAACCTCTTCTGTAGGTGTGGCCTGCTTTCCAGGTCCACTGGTGGAACCTCTTCTAACCGGTTAGGTAAATTTGACGAACCGGTTCTACCAAATAGGTGCGAACTGGCAGGAACCCACCTCTGCATTGTTACTACAAAAACTGAATAGGTTGCCCATAGACTTCTGGGTGTGTACAGAAACCATGGTTATTTTTTTTCCAAAACTTTTTATGGCTCAGGATGTGTGCATTTTTGGGGCAACACTTTTCAAACAGAATCTGCTTTTCCAGCAAGAAAAGTTTCTGATCCCTAGGTTATTATCAGCATTCCTTCTCCGAAGCACCATACTCTCAGTAATAAGTGTTTCCCCATCCATGCTATGGTGAAAAGCCTATCAAAACCTGGCATTTTCAGAGGATTTGGGGGATGGTGCAGAAGAGTGACTTGTTTCTGAAGGTGCTAGATAGCTGTTTGTATGGTTA
The DNA here is from genome assembly GCF_009769535.1 of Thamnophis elegans. NCBI lineage: Eukaryota > Metazoa > Chordata > Lepidosauria > Squamata > Natricidae > Thamnophis > Thamnophis elegans. The sequence continues at coordinate 103,586,285 of NC_045543.1, read as the reverse complement.
TACTACAATTGTCTATTTTTCTTATTTCTTTGCTTTCTTTGCTGTAGGGCCATGATGGTAAGCCTATGGCATGTGTGTCACAGGTGGCATGCAGAGCCCTCTCTGCGGACATGCGAACTGTCACCCAGATTATTCCAATGTGCATGCACGTGTACCTCCCACTGGTCAGCTGATTTTTGGGTGTCTGCTGCGCATGTGGGAGATGGCACACATGTATGGAGGGTGGGGGTCATGCACACATGCACAGGGGGTGGGGAGGAGCAAGGGGTTTGTAGTATGCCCCCCACAGCTCATTTTGGTCCCAGGAGCCTTCAGGAAGGCCTCCTGCTCAGCCCAAATGGGGCATGGGGGGTGCGGCACCCCATCCGGCAACCCGTTTTTGGTCCCAGGAGGATGCAGGTATGCCTGATAGGCCCAAACTGGGGTATGGGGGGGGGGGTTCAAGTGCATGCATGGGTGGAGCAGGGGGTTGTGCCCATATGCACAGGGGGTGGGGCACATTGCATTATGGGTGTGGGTGCGATTTCAGCACATAAGGACTAAAAAGGTTAGGCATCACTGCTGTAGGGTTTAAATTAATTACAGTATTATAAGGAGATCTATAAGCTGCTCAGAGGTGAAGTTCTGCTCTTAAAATTATAAAAGGGAACCTTTTAAAAGTGTCATTAATGTAATAGATAGGATGGTGAATCCATGGGTCATGACACTATGAGGATCACAAATAACTTGGATGAAGCTTCAATGTTTTAAAATGTTTTCAGATATAAAACAAAACTCTGAATGATAAAATGTTCTCCTGTTTTGCCTTGGTAAGCCTGCAGCAAGCTTCCCTAAGCAAAACAGGAGCTGACGCCTGGAGCAAGTTTTGAAATTGCTAAAGCTGCAGGTCCAGCCATCTGTCAAAGTCATCGACCAATTACATCATGCTGTGATTGACAGATAGTTTCCTACCAGCTGGTAACATCTGGATGGTGTGTGGTAGTATGTCTATAATTTTTAGAGTATCTATAGAAGTATGTTAGTAAAGTTCATAATTTATAATTTATATCCATTATTTTAAATGTGTAGCATTTTTTAAAATACTGAGTTTGCACAGCTTGGAAAGGAATGCCTTGCAGTCCTTTCCTTTTGCTGTTAATTTGAAATGGCCTCACCAGCCTATGCTGGATTAGAGCTGGTTGAAAAGAAGCTGAAGTTTTTAGTTGAGAACACTGGATTTTTCTTCTTCCCCCCTTAAACTACAGAGGTGGAAGCTGAATGGCAAAATAGTCAAGGGAAAATCAGCAGTAGCTAACCATGCCTGAAGCTACAGCAGCAGACGGAGCAGAGATATGACATTCTCAAAGCCGGGGGGGGGGGGGGAATGGTGCACTAGCAGCCCTATGATGGACCAGCAGCATTAGGCCTTCAAAAAGGCTCACTGAAGGGGAGGTAAAAAGCAGCCAAGAATAGGAGGAGAAAAGCTGCCCAGCAGCAGAGGCCTAGGATGAAGTTTAATAGCAGCAAGTGGTTTACCAGCTGGGACCTATTAAAATGCCCCTATTGCAAAGCAGTGTGGTTATCATTTGGTCTACTAATGAAAAATTCTACTACGGGGCCTACTGATGACTTTACAGAACAGTGACCTATTAAAGAATTCTGGAGACAATAAATTACTGCCAGCTACTAAACTGTCCGGCTGGTTATGAGATGGTACACGTAGGTAGGAACACTCAGACTATCTCCTCTAGGCTCAAACTATAGGCTCAGTTAGCTTCAGTATTCATGCAACTGTCTGTGGAATGACCCTATGCAGAAATGGTGTCTGGTACTATGAAGACACATCAATTAAAAACACTTGCAGCTACAATATTTATAGAGAAACTCAGAAACTTGAAGATATAAGGTTAAACTAGATTAGCTTGCAAGTTAGTATTGCCAAAGTATGTTTCTTCAACATTCCAGAGTAAAAAAAGTTGATTTATATATGTTATTATATATTTATAGATTACATGTAGCTTATAACTAAAAAAGGAGAAATTGTGAAATTTGATCCTAATTACTCATTAAAAGGAGAAGAGTGCACACCTTTATGGCAAGGACGAAGGAAAAGAAGCAGGAATTAAGCTGGGAAATGAGACTTCAACTTGGAAAAGAAGACTGTGTTGCAGTCATTTTGTATGATGAACTCTAAATAAACACACGAGGCTACGACATATATTTCTTTTTTTCACCATTCCATACAAACTTCAAAATAAATGCTGCTGTGTTAAAGATTCACATTAACTAAGTTGTTTTAATGAACTGACATTGCACTCTTCTGAATCACCTTCCAGGCATGGACTGCCCTAAAGGACAAAAGAGACTAGTAGTAATTGAACACATGATTCAAAAATATCAACTTTCATATGAATAAAACAATTTTAAATAATTTTACTTCTATGGTTTGTTTAGCTGTTATCAAATGTTAAGGATTGTGAGTCAAGAATTCAGTTTAATTGAATTGGTATTTTTCTGAATAGTGACATTTTCATAATGTCATCTTAAGTACAATTTATGTGTCACTCAGTTGTTTCTCAGGGGCTAATGTGAGTCTTGCTTGATATAATGGCGCATGATTTATTCCTGATTATTTGTGCGGATATTTAACCTTCTTCTTGATTATATTATTTATACAGATATTTAATTCTCAGTCATTCCTAAACTATAATCTACTTTGTCTTAGGGACTTTCCCTACTGCTGAGAACATCTGCTATCCACCTACTTTAATTTGATATAAAACCTTATTGGCATGACATTTTATGTTCCCATTGTTGATTCAAATGGTGATAAGTATATGTGTAATATGTGGCTTCGATTTTTTTGTAATAAAGGGGCCTGATCATTATTTATAATTTAGAACAGCGGCTCCAGGGGTGGGTTTCAACTGGTACGGACCAGTACGGCCATACCAGATGGTGAAATTTAGTGTGCCTTCCCATACCCATTGGTCAGGAGGCCCCATACCGGAATGCTCCCTCCCCTCCTTTGCTCTTTCACTCTCCCTGCCCATCCTCATCATGCTGCTGAAAAGTTCTCTGAAGAAGAACCAGAAGAAGAAAGAACTGGTGAGTGGCTGGGGTGAGGGTGGGGGAAGATGTTGGGGAAGAGGGAAGAGGCAGAGGGGCTGCTAGAAGAGTGTGTCCGTGTTCACAGGCTGTGAGTTTTTAAAACTTCGAGTGAATCCAGGAAGAGGGAAGCGGCAGAGGGGCTGGAAGAATGTATGTGTAAGGTGGTAAGTAATGTTGAAGACCATCAAGGACAGCCATATTTCCTCTGTAAGTAGCTATTTTATTGTTTTGTGTACTTATTTTATTCTTATTTAAGTAGTAAGTGCACAAAATAATAAATTTCCTTTTTTGTATCTTCTTTTTGTAGGTCATTCTTTGGGGCAAAGAATTCAGTGACCTCGACTTGGCCACTCCTACCCAGTCACATGACTGCCAAACTACTCCCACCCGGTCACATAACTGCCAAGCCACTCCCCACTCAGTCACATGACTGCCATGCTACTCCCACCCAGTCACATGGTTACCAAGCCACTCCTACCTGGTCACATGACCACCAAGCCACTCCCACAAAAGAGGCCACACCTACAGAATAGTTTCTAAAAAATTTTGAAACCCACCATTGAGTGGATCCCAATCTTTTGGGCACCAGGAATCAGTTCTGTGGAGAGAGGCTTTTCCGTGGACTAGAGGCATGTGGTTTAGGGTGCTACTGTATCCCATGGATGGGGTTTTGCTTTTTTGTGCGACTTGGTTTCTGGCATTCCACAGCCTGGTGCTGGTCAACAAACTGGGGGCTGCCTCAGAAATTGGGATAGTAGTCATATGGCATATAAGTTCAACAGAATTCAGTGGGACTGTAGATATACAGACATGTTTTTAAAAAACTAAATTAAATACATTTCCCAAAGGTGCTTCTCCGAAAGACAACTGGACTTTGTTTTGCTTGAAGATGTTCATCTAATAAGCTTCTTGGATGAGAAATGAAATGTCTTGAAGCAAAACAAAATCCACTTGCCTTCTGAAAAATGTTGTCTACCTTTGGGACAACTGTGACCTGGATGACTGAGAATCTCCACTTGATTATAATAAAAGATATTGGCAATAACTGAATTATAACCCTAAAATAGGATTATACAGTCAACTTCCTGTATATTTGTTTTTCCTTTGTTGTTTTTAAACTAAAAAGGAATTGACTTCCACAACAGTCTAAACAACTCATTGTGAGCATGTGCAAAGATAAGTATACATAAGAGTCAAGCCAGTATGCCTTATTTGTAGAAAGAGAACTGCTGTGCTATGGAAAGCAAAACTGGATAATCATTATTATATCAAGTATGAAGTTTAAAAATATTAATTAGAAAAGCGGACTATGGTGTCAACAACTTGAGAATGACCACTATGTTTTAAGCTGGCTACATTAGGAAAATGCTAGTATAGTGCATCATATCTATACTGCTATAGAAATGCATAACTGTAGCTATTTAATTGGGTTCATGCAACATGCTAATAATACAAGATGACCTAATGCTTAACATAATATATGTTGTTTAGTTTTGGCACAGTGTGTTAGCCAATGTTAGTTTATCAACAAACCCAGGATAAAGAAACCATGGGTTAGGAAAGAGTTTAAACTTCAGATGCAACATTGGAGAAACTTAAATTGTAAATAAATATTAATTAATATTAATATATTAATTAATGTTAATAAATATTACAGTAATTGGAAGACAGCATGGTCAATATAGGTGATGGAACCGATATCCAGAAGATGATTCAAAGATAAAAGCACCAAACCCTGAGACAGGCTGTACACCAGGGATTTCAGGCGGCACTTCTCCTTATCTGTCAACATCAAATGAAACCACTCATGAAGAAAGGAGGGGAACCATAACAACACCATGCTTCCCACTGTCAGACATTATGGCCACGCCAGAAGAATATCATGAATTATGAAAAACCAAAACTGTTGCATCACTCCTATTCAGGCTCTTGATAGACTTGATTGATACTGTTTTTGTGGTATCCCTTGCCTGAAATCCAGCTGCAAAACATTTTTGTAATCCATTTCCTCCAAACCCTCTGAACCTATAGTCTAATTTCTCCAGAACCTCAACTAAAAGAATGTTGGGTAATTGGATGCCAATAGAAATGCTTCCAATGCTCCAGATCACCTAGAAGACTGTGGTTATTCCATAAAATATCATTCAACAACGTAAATTAGGAATAATTGCAGAAAAAAGTCAACTGATACTAAGGGATGTTGCATCTGCCTCTGCACTCTATAAGGAAATCATTTTTCAATTATATAAAATATATAAGCCATCAATGCAGAGTTGCAATAATGACATATTCTTAAAAGAGAAACAACTGTTGGACCACCTCATTTTGATGTTGACTTCATTCACAAATGAAGTTGGTTTTCTAGTTCAGTATTTACCCTTGAAGCTCAGTGGTGTAGGCAAATTAGATGACCTACAAAAAATATTACGAATGATTTAACTACATTGCAAATGCTACATTTCTTGCAACTCCCTTTGACTTTTAAAATACTTTGAGGTACTGAGGCATATTTTTATATTTTTGATTTACAGAGGACAACTTTATTTTTGTTTTTGTTATTTTATACCAAAATGCTTTATGTATAACATACTCTCATGAAGAAATAGTGGTCAACATTTTTATTTTCCAGGGCAAACTTACAGTATCTCTCTGCAGTACATCAGGATGCCTGCTGGGTTGACATTAGCAAAGAAAGGACATGAACCCCCACTACAAAAGATAAACTCTGCTAGTAATAAAGACAAACTTCTTTCTGAGGTTGTGAGTTTTGTAATATGCAATGAAGGAAATAAAACTCTGCCCCCTATATGAGAAGATAATTTGGCTCCTCTTCTGAAGTTTGGGACTTCAGCCTTATGAATAATTATGAATAAACATAAAGAGGGTTATGGTATTAATTGAATAAGAAGGATATGTAGATGTGAATTATGGTTATTATTGATGAAGTGCATGCTTTTTTTCATTCCTGAACCTTTCATCATTCAACTACATAGCATAAAATGCACTTTTACAACACGAATGCTTTCTGGAAGCCACATAAATAAAACAAGTGCAGAAATAATGGTTCAATTGCTCGGGGAGTATATAGCCCAAGGTTATTTAGTAAATAAAAGATACACTTTGTCATATGAAATTCCCTGTGGCATAGCTCCCTGGAATCTAAATTATAACAGTAAATCTATATTTTATTTACTGTTATAATTTATTTAAGGCATTTGACTGCCATTTGCTCTGTTCTAGTACCAAACCTTTTAGAGAATAAACCTTACTGAACGTTTATTTGTGAGTAAATGCATATAACAATATCCACAGAGGTGAATGAATCAAAAGCTAAGATGATAGTCCTGTCTATGCATATACGGACTAAGGGAAGGAGCTGTAGTTTCAAATGCCACCTTGACTTTTTTTTAACTACACTGTATACTGTATACTGAATATATATGTGGATTACATGAAATTGGACTACAGAAACGAAGAAATCAATTTAAATTGGATCAATACATCATGTTTCCCTTTCTGAAATCCTGTAATGGAAACGTGTATTTTGAGATGTAATGGCTATTTCAAAATACGCCAAATATTGTAGAATTAAATTAAAATACAATATAGTTCTTAGGCAAAATGCTATAATATGGATTTTAATTCTGTATGTGATTGAGGCTCAAAATATTTTATTTACAATAGTAAGTTCTACTTTTTTAATGGAGGGTATACTCTGGATATTAAAAGCAGGTTCTTTACAAGAATTTAAAACAAATGTATCTTGTTTTCTTTATAAGTAATTTTATTGTGTCCGGCATTAAAGACAAAAATATACACTACTGTGCAAAGTTCCCATATCTAAAAGAAGCAGAATAGTATATTTCTCCAAAGGGAGAAATGGAGAAACATGTTCCTAAAGACAGAAAGCAGACTCAAACTTTCTTAATAGCCTCCTCTTCCCCACAGCTATTTTGTGCCCATGAAGAAAGATGGGGCCAGCCTATCTACAAAACATAAAACCTTCAGCTCCAGGGTGATGGGACACGACCATTTAGGACTTAGCAGAAGACACAGAACTCACTACATCGCACAATTTTCCTAAGGGCATTTCAGACGTACAAACAGCATTTCAGGACCAGTATAAAAATCTTCGCATTCATCTAGCTAATTGTTCAGCTGACCCAGAAGCACAAACCCTGGTGGTTTTGTTCACTAATAAATGGACCTTCTTTCCAATCAGCCTCCACCACGGGTTGGTTGCAAATATTTTTACTACCGGTTCGGGCATGCTCCCATGTGTGCTCCTGCACTCATGCAATGCTTCTCTGTATGTGCAGAAGTTTCTGTGAATGCACAGAAGCGTCTAGGCGGGTGGGTGGGGTCTCCCATCGCTGCTACTACAGGTTCGGCCCAACTGGGCTGAACTGGGAACAATGCACCACTGGCCTTCACCCTCCATGTTGTTTCCAGCATCTTTCTCCCAGCTTGGAACTGAACCAGATAGATTTTCCTTCTAACATTCCCAAAAAGTAAGTTAACAGGTGCTTGTTACTTACATAAAATACATAAATCTGCAGAAAGGCTGCAAACATTGTAAAAGTGGTAGTGCATGGTCAAATTTATGATCATAAATTTCCTCAAGCAAACACTTTCTACATGCACAAATTTTGAAAAATAAACATGCCTTCACCTCTGCTTAGGTACTGCGTTCAATGTGCACAAATTCTCTGAGATATTGAAGACCAATGAAACTTGGCAATGATTTACACATTTGAAGTCCCAAGGCAATCACGAGCATTCATTCACACACATAACCTTTTAAGGTTGCCTTCATCCTATCCAAGAGATTTAGTTGATATTCTTTTGTGGCCTCTTTTTATATAATGCCCTTTAGGGCTTCACACTATCTGGACTGTTTAATATCTATCATTTTATTTAATGACAGTAGGTTGCCAAACTGCATATTAAGCAGACTGTCACTTAGGGCCAGTTCAAATAGTAGAAAACCTTCCATAAAGTTACAATGGCATGGCATGGAGCAGCAGGTTATCAAATCTGTAGATTAGCCGATAATGGACGACAGCTAATAAGGCTGGGAAAAGCACTTTGCTTCCTATATTGGAGGGGCAAAGAGTCTCTCCTTGAAGTGTTAAGGCAGGTGCATTATCAGGAAATTTTGGCAAACTTAATTGAAAGAACAAATGTATTTTTTATTTATTAAATCCCTATGCTGCCCATCTTACTGATGCAGTGACTTTGTGTCAGCAATATGCATTTCTGATAGACACATAGCAATGTATATGGAACAGAGGTGGATTTCTGCTAGTAGAGATACATTTTCCTGGAAATGGAAATAATTTCCAAGACATTTCATTTTTAGCTCATCAATAATGAGCTCTAAATAGGCCATTCTGAAGATGTGGCAAAAGAAAAATGGGCTATTTTGGGGTTGGTGATTTCAAAACCTCATTTTCTGAAGCAAACCAAAGTTTCTTCCTGCTTAATAACAGCCTAAAGTTGGCACAACTAGTTTCCATTATACTTGAACAAATGGAAAAAAAATAAAAATCTAAAGATTTACTGAGGATAAAACATTCTACTAGATGACTTAACAAATGAAGAATAATCTACCACCAGCTGTGCATAGGAATTTACTATTGTTTGGAAAAAAAAGCTATCGAAATCATGCCTAAAATTGATGAAGATCTAATTGGGAAAAGTAGGTTAGTTTCTAACTTATGAAGAAAGTTCCAACTTATTAAATAAGCAACGTCAAAATAATTTTCAGATTACATGTGTTTTCATGAGCTAATAAACATTTTGTACAATGATACCGTATTTCCCGAAAATACGACCTATTCAGAAAGTAGCTTGATTTTTACACGTGTCCAATAAGCCCTACCCCCCAAAATAAGCCCTAATTTTTACCTGTGCACCACTCTGCAGTGCACAGGTAAAAATTAAGCTAGGGTAGGGAGGGGTGGGGTGGAGCTGCCTTACTCCTTACCCCTGGATAGTTGCAGCCAGGCCCCATACACCCCATTTCATTTGCTGCAGCCTGCAAGGCTTTTCTGAAGGCCTCTGTAGCTGATAACAGAGGTCCGGAGCTCTGTTATCAGAAAGCCTTGCTGGCCTTGCCAAATGAAGAAGTTCCTGAATGCCTCTAATTACGAAAAAAAGGCTGGGGGGTGACATGCACAAGTGAGGTGAGTCATGGATGACACACCACCACCCCCAATAAGATATGGTGCCTTTTTGGTGGCAAACAAAGAAGACAGAATTCCAAGTATCACCCCTAACAAAAGAAGACTCGGAGGCTTGAGTTTTCTCAAAATTCCATTTTATTAGAGATGTAATATTGGCACATCTGGGAAAACCCGAATCTGAAAGTTTCCAGGTTCTCCCCATCCAAATGTTTGTTTGTTTGTTGTTTGTTTGTTTATTTGTCTTGTATGCCGCCCACTCCTGGAGGACTCCAGGTGGTTCACGATAAACAAGGGGAGGGGGATAAATAGACAAAACAACACTTTAAAAATATGCAACATTCACAATTTCCGTGGGGCTGGATATTTCACAAGTCCCCTGGCCTGCTGGAGCAGCCAGGATTTGGTGGCTTTGCGGAAGGCCGGGAGAGTAGTGAGGGTCCGGATCTCCACGGGGAGGTCGTTCCAAAGGGCCGGAGCTGCAACAGAGAAGGCTCTCCCCCGGGGAGTTGCCAGCCGACATTGGCTGGCAGATGGAATCCGGAGGAGACCTAACCTGTGAGATCTGATCGGTCTATGGGAGGTAATCGGCAGGAGGTGGTTCAAGCCCCTGCCCAGCACCCTCATGTCCATTATATGGTCCAATCAGGCAAAACTGGAGATCCTTCTCAGTCACACCACTCCAGATGGAGGGTAAGATGGCCTTGACTATCTGAGAAAGGAATGTTATTTAGTCTATATATCTCCCATACTCCATATAATCCCCCCTCCCATTTGCCCACAGTAGAAAATGTGGCAGGCCTGAAGGCCCAATGTAAAAGATGGCTTCCAGGTCTGACAAGGGTTTTATTTTTGAGGAAACATGGTATTACAGTTAGTCCTCAACTTACAACCATTATTGAGCTCCAAATTTATGATGCTAATCAAGACAGTTGTTCCATAGTTGTTAAGTGAATGACTGCCATTGTTAAATTAGCAACATGGTTGTTAAGTGAATCTGGCTTCCTCATTGACTTTGTCAGAAAGTTGCAAAAGGAGATCACATGAATCCCCTCCCCTGAATTTTGATCACATGATCATGGGGAGACTGGAAGGGCCATAAGTTTGAAAAAGATCATACGTCACTTTTTTTTAATGCTGTTGTGACTTTGAATGATTATTAAATGAACTATTGTAAGTCAAGGGCTATCTGTACTAAATTGTGTTATTTCTTATAAAAGTTTAGTTACAGCTCAGTCATAATATAAGTTAATAAAAAACCTTTGAGTTAATAAAGTTAAATGAAATAATTTAAATAATAGTTTGGGAGTCAACTAATTGTCCCTTCGCCCTTTCCCATCATTTTGAATGGAGATATCACATTAACAAAATATCTCTAGGTTGCTTCGGAGTTCATGGATAGATGCTTAGCATTATACTGTATGTGTAATTATCCTGTCTACACTGAATAGTGATACCACATTAACAAAATATATCTATTTGCATTTGAGTTCATAGACAGATGCTTAGTGTTATATGTGTAATTACCCTGTCATAAAGTTAACAAATATTACTATCTCATAGACAGTTCTGCACACAGAAATAACACTATATTCAAGTGTTATATTCATCTAATTAATTAATTTGTTACCCGCCTTTATTATTTTTATAAATTATTCAACGCAGTGAACATATCTAACATAGCAATAGCACTTAGACTTATATTACGATTCATAGTGTTTTTACAGCCCTCTCTAAGCAGTTTTACAGAATCAGCGTATTGCCTCCAACAATCTGGGTCCTCATTTTACCCACCTCGGAAGGATGGAAGGCTGAGTCAACCTTGAGCTGGTGAGATTTGAACTGCAGCTAGCACTCAGTTGAAGTAGCCTGCAGTACTGCACTCTAACTAGTGTGCCACCTTCCTTCTCCTATTTTCCCCACAACTACTCTGTGAGGCTTGGCTGAGAGAGAATATGGTTATGGCAAACGGTTACCCAGTTGGCTTTCATGGCTGAGGCAGGACTTGAATTCATGGTTTCCTGGTGCCTTAACCAGGAAAGCAAAAATATTCTCTTTTTGCTTGGAGCTTCACTTTTTCTTTCTTTATTCACAAATCCAGCCCCAGAGGAAAATAGAATATAGCTAAAATCAATCTAACCTATTTCACAGACTTGATTAGAATGTGTGCTATAAATATGACTTTTTTTAGTGGCATGTAACTGTGGTTCATGAACATAGATTATGTTTTTTGGTTTGGTTTTTTCTTCTTCTTGGTAATTGGTTTGCATTTGTGACTATCAACAAGGCAGACAGAACATTAATCAAAATGCACACAGTGGTTTCATAATATTTGTAAACTGATGATGAATGTATACAGAAAGTGGTTTTATCAGCAAATGTCTTAATTTGTTTATTTAAACATCTAAAAAAAAGCTTGCTTTATTCCAAATGAAATTAAAAATGAATGATCTAATCAAGGTAAAAGAGTGCATTTTGCTACTTTCCCTGCAAGCATGCAGAATTTTTTTGGGGGGAAAGTTTTATTAACCTCCCTTCAAACTAATATATTTGGCACCCCAAATTACTTGTGAGGTGAGAGCTTCCTCATGCTGACATAATTATAGGATTTATATTTTTTCTATTTATATGTCTTTTACTCCAGACTTTGATTCATTCCAAGCAATAGTGTCTGTAAGCAAGAAAAAAATTATCACAAACTAAATAATATTATAATTTGTGTTACATTATTTACTAGTAATAAATGTTCCATTTGAAAGTTATCCAAAATACCTTCACAAAAGGCACTAAAAATCTTTAGCTAAGGGCTGTAGCTGTAGGATTTAGATAAGATAGAAGTATACTTTAAAATACAATGAACGTAGATTACAATTATCTTCTTCTACTCCTTCTACATAGGGGATGTGATGAATTTTCTCAGGATGCAAAAACGAATGAGTATAGTTGCCAGAAAAGAAAATTGACATTATTAATAATATAATTTGGTGAATGACAGTTCTCGGTTCCTTCTTTTATCATGAGTGCTGAAAAAGATGATGTACTGTAAAGAAAAAAAGAAGTGCAATGATGAACATAATCATTGCAGTTGGCTATAGTTTCCCCTTAATTTAGTCCTCAAGAAATTGGGCCTCCCTTCATGTTTTTTTAACATTTATTTATTTTTAATCTGAGACCTGTGATGGTGAAAGAAAGGAAGAAAGACTTCCTTTCTTTGAAAGTCCTCAAACTTCACCTCAAACTTAATACTCCTCTACTGCACCATTCTACTATCACTTTGATGTAGGGTACTGTGTTGTTTTGATGCCTTTGAGTCAGTATTGACTTTTGGTGACTACCTGGACTAGTTCCTGAAGTTTTCTAGGCAAGATTCCAGATGTAGTTTGCCACAGCTTCCTATTTAGGGCTGAGGGGGAAGGAGGGAATGAAGCTTGCTTCATGCCTAAAGATGGACTAAAATTCACTGTCTCTCGGTTTCTAGCCTGATGCCTTAACTGCTATACTGAATTAACTCTCAGATTATTCCAGAAACCATAAAATAAGAGGAATGTCATGTGATTCTAAATAAAGTGATTTATATAATGTTTTTCTTATCAGGCATACACATGGTAGTCCGCAAGCCAGATATATTTATAGCCACAATATTCTTGCGTTAGCTACTAAGTACAAAGTTCCATCTTAAAAAAGGGGGAGAATAAATAAAAAAACATTTTTTTGCCACTCAACTCAATATATTACTAAAGTCAGATACAGTCTTCAGCTAAACCAATGAGTTATTGTAATTGCCCCAAATGTGAAAATTAGTTGGAAACAGATAAACTATTTTCTAGACAACTTCTGGACATCAATAGTAACTCCAACAGGTGTAACACATCTACAAAGTTTCACTTCAAGCAGAACTTAATATTACTCCATCAAGAAAGACTTTTCCATACATTGAGATTCTTGTTTCTGTCTCCTTCTCCATTATCATAATCATCTTTCTCATTACCAGCCATAGCAGAAGGCTTTGCCTTAAGTGGACTTTTGAGGTCCAAAGCTTCTAGGAAACACTGGATTCATTTTTAAATGCACAGTAGTGAAAGTTGGCAGAACTTTGGTTGTTTTGGATGATGTTGGAAAAACTTGTTATTCTGTTTGGAATAGCAATTTACTTTAGCACACACAGCAAAATATTGATAAATTTGACACTTAAAAAGAAATAATATTTAATTCTGAATTATCTTTGCAAATATTATGAATAATGGTATATAATGTAGAATATGTAAATTATGTAGAAATGAACAATAGATAAAGTGTTAATTGGCTAATTGGTACATAAGTTGTAAAGATTCTGGATTACTCAAAACATGGCTTGACATTCAGTAGCAATACTTTTAAGTTAAAACTGGTATGTCAAAAATCTAGTGTAATCCTGTGTTCCCCTATTTGAAAAAAGCAGAAGATTTTTAAGAACTAGCCAAACAAATAAACTTATTTAGTAGCTTTTCATTGAAATTGTATATTTATGGGGTGTAGAAGTAGAGCTAGGCCTAATTAAGTTACTGGATAGTGAGGTGGGAAGAATGAATGCCTTTAGGAGCAATTGAGATTTCATTAACACTATGTAATATATTCCATTTTTACTTCAAAAAATAATTAAAATTAAATCAATAATTGAATTGCTTTCCTTAGTGAGATGTGGCATGACAATATTCAAAAAGAAAAATACTCTGTATTGTTAAAAAGGCACTTCAGACCTTGTCTGGAAATAGCATGGCAGGGGAAAAAAATCTACCCTAAAATTCTATTAAGCAATGACATAGGTGGGGCAATTAGATGTGTGTTTTTTATTTAAGCAGACTTCGGGATACTTTTTCAAGCACACATGAAGTATTTCTTATTCTTTCCCTCTTCATGTTTCCCCAAACATAGAGAAAGAAGAGAGATAGGAAGGAAACAGCCAGCAGTAATTGCTTGGGAAACCATTAGAGTCTTTGCTTCAATGCATACAGCTATGTTTAGGCAATAGTTAAGGCAAATGCACTAGCAGAGGAGAAATGGCTCTCATGTGCTGCTCTTCTTTCTTTATGTGTGCATTGGCTCATATTCTGACATGTGCTTGGACTACTATATCTGGAAAGAAAAAAAATATGGCCAACAGTAGACATGGGGGAAGAAATACAGAAAGCACCGGTTTGTGTTCAACTAAGTGGGTTGAATGGATTCTACAGCCCATAACTGATAACTCTACTCTACACATTTTAGTTTCTTGAAAGTATGAAGCAAGGTGTGGTTCTCAAGTGAGAAACTTGATGGATATTCTGGGCATCTTGGCCCAGAATTAATGATTCTTGTCACCCTTCATTATATTTAAATCACTGCCTAGAGACTGCTAATTTTCTAAGCCTGGGGAAAGTTAATACAGGAGAGTGGATCTTACCTTTCTGAATTCTTAGTGGCAAGTGGTAAGAATGATATGCCAAACACGAGAATCACATTATATTATTGAATTTAGATTATAATAGGGAATGGTAATGAAACATTTCTTGAAGAATAGACTTCCCTGCAGCCTGCCCTCCATCTGTTTAGAAGATTAATGGGAAGAGAAGCTCAAGGTGAACAAAAAGTTTCTAAAATCTGCTAGTGTAAATGTCTAATGAGTCTAGATTTCAATGCAACTGTGAGGTTTTGTTGTTTCAAATTAAGATGAGCAATTAATTTACTTAATTTTTTTTTCAGTTTGTGGTCTTAGATAATAAAATACCCAAATTCCACTATTAGGTTTAACAACTGGATGCTAGCTGTTGTATCTCATCATATAAATATACCTTATCACATTATGATGAAGTCATTTATCGTAGGTAACCGGTTTTGACTCTTCCCAGAATCTAAAATAGATTGTACCTTAAATTGTTTAAAAGGCCTTGAACAGCCAAAATCCATCTCAAGGTGGTACTGAGCAACCATATCCTAATAGGTTATTATCCTATAGATGCTTAAAATAATCTATAGTCTTGGATGTATTTTGCCAGTTTTTTCCTCCCCAGGAAACCATTGTCACCTTTAACAGGTCCATCAGTCAGCTATCCCAAAACACAATTAGAATGGGAAAAATAACATTTTGCTGCTCTAATCAGAAACTTAATAAAATATTTTGCCCATGTTTGGTCAGATTTAGTTTTTATTCTCCTCCAGCAGTGCTCTGGGCATCTCTTCTTCCACTTTATATCCTGAAAGGGAATGAAAAAAAGAGAGATCTCTAGAATTACATGCATGTGCATCAGAGGTGGTATTCAGCTGGTTGTCACAGGTACTGGACTGATAGTGGAAATTTTAAGTAGTTAGGAGAACTGGCAAATAGAGTGTCCCCGCCCCCAGCTCATCTTCTTTTGTTGCCATGAGCAGGAGGACGGAGTGAAAGCAGGTTAGTGGGATAGGGAGGGAATGGGGATTTTGCAGTAACCTTCCCCTGCCATGCCCACAAAGCCATGCTCACAATACTGGTAGTATTTTTTTCTAATCCCACCACTGATGTGTATGATCTGATCCAAGGCTCTAGCCAGTATCTAATTCAAGGCAGTGACAAAGCCTTTGGAGAAACCATACTTCAAAGCACAGGAATAACCCCCAATTTTCCTCTGAAACCACACATCCAGCACTCAGGGCACATTGATTCTTTCCTGAATCATAAAATATCTACAAGGTTAACAAAGAATGGGCTGACCATAACAAGGGATTTACCCTAATTCCAGCTCACGTTAAAGCTGTCCCCAAACTAAAGCCAGGACCAATGTTTGACTTCCACTGCAAGATAGGTTTTCCATAGTTAGGTTCATGGGTGCCATAAAGTGGCTTAAACCACTCTGGTTTGAATCTAAGGAAGGCAGACTAGTTTTATAGACGTTTTACACAACTATAACTTTGGGAAATTCTACTGCCAGCCTGCCCCAAGCTTTAAGTTTCTTATGTAAGGAAGTCACTATTCAACAAGAAGTACCAGTAGCAGCACTCCCATCTGATCTCTGAACTGGTACCCCACCTACCCAGCAGAGTCTCAACACAAGTTATCTGCAGGATAGCACTTCTAAAAGCCACTGGAGTTTCTCAGATGTCAATCTGTTGCCCCTGCTTTAGGGTTGCATCTGGGGCCAAATCTGAAGCCTATATGGCTATATTTTTGAAAGAACAACTTCCATACACGGTCAGTCTTAGTAATGCATGCCAAGTTGGAGCATGTAAAATATGACTAGGGCAACTTCTCTTCACTGAAATCTTCACAATTACCCTTTCTTTGTAGAAATTGCTACAAAATTATTAACTAGAGTTTATTTCTATTATGCAGCAAATATGAGTGTGGGTGACAATAACAGTTGTGTTGAAATTTTATATATATGGTCATAAAGGTAAGAATTATATTTCCCAAACCAGCTAGCTTGGAAGAAACATCAATTTGCATGTTTTTAATAGAAGAGAGAGAAGTCTCTCTTGTGGCTTTTTTTTAGTGACTGGGTATTACAGAAAACCTCTTTTTTTCCAATTTGGGTCAACCTGGAATTCAGGTTTCGAAATAATTCTATTCAATTGGCAGTATAAAGTACCATGTGTTTATAGCTCTAGATGTGTCAGATCATAGGGGAGAGTTATTCAAGTGTGTGGGAATTAGGTTGGGAATTATTTTTAGTCATGTGTCATAAAACACACTTTCAGAAAAAGACCTCTCATATATAAAACTTTATAGTTTGCTAAGAAATGCACAAAACATGTGCAGTCATGAACTGAAGTGAAATGAAATAATTAAACTTTGAAAACTAATACCTGGGTCACTATGTCAAATCAATCCAATAGGATACAGAAGCTTTGCTTCTTTGCTTTCTTATCTCAAGGCTAATCGATCTTAACTGGGCTTATCTCCAGTGCTCATCTAATCTTCCTCATTTTCTACTTTCCGCATGAAACTTTCCATATAGAAAATTCCCATATAGGAAATTTACATTTTCTTCTTCCCCCTCCCCTGATTTAATCTGGTTTGGCCACGGCTACCAAACCTGCATCAAAGTGACCCACGGAGGTTGAGTTCTCACCACATTATGATCATCTAGATTTTTGCAATCAAGAACTGATAGTCCTATTTCTGCAGAAAAGGCAGAAGAAAGGCTATGGAAGAGAGAGAGGGAGGGAAGGAAGGGAGGGAGGGAGGGAGCAATAGCAATAGCAGATTTTTTATATACCGCTTCATAGGGCTTTCAGCCCTCTCTAAGCGGTTTACAGAGTCAGCATATTGCCCCCAACAACAATCTGGGTCCTCATTTTACCCACCTCGGAAGGATGGAAGGCTGAGTCAACCCTGAGCCGGTGAGATTTGAACCGCTGAACTGCTGATCTAGCAGTCAGCCTGCAGTGCTGCATTTAACCACTGCACCACCTTGGCTCTTGGAGGGAGGGAGGGAGGGAGGGAGGGAGGGAGGGAAGGAAGGAAGGAATTTCAGATTTGGGTTCTGCATCAGTATCCTGTTGTTTGAATTGAAGAACAAGATGGCCTTTTTCCCATCATATATATGATGTTTTTCACCATGTGAGGAGGGAACCACTAGGTTAAGAAATGCAGAAGAATCTCTGCAGCATAGTTATTTCCTCCCGCTCTTTATGATCCTTCTGACTAAGAGCTGCCTTGTAGAAGGATTATTTCTACAATATAGAAAATCACACATACATACCTATTATTACAACTCCTATTGTGCTATTTTGAAGAGATGAGTCATCTGAAGCAGGGAATGCACTTCTGAAGTTCCATGTAACAAAGAGTTGGATTCAAATGTATGCATAGACTTAACAACTGATAGAGCCATTGATTTATTGATTGATTGATTGATTCATTCATTCATTCATTCAAGTTATTTTATTTTAATATTTTACAATTACTATTCTTTGGGAATTATATTAATCAGAAATCATGCTGAGGTTTAATACTTTTTTTGCATTTAATGTGCTAATGTTTTACAAATGTAAAATGGAATCAGGGATTTGGGAAATGTAGTTTTGTGGGGAAATCATAGGAGGAGAGTCAGGAAATGTTTAAAAGGACCACCAGCTTTTAAAGAGGGTTTGGTCCATCCCCTTTACAAGAAATGTACCTATATAGCTTTCATGATATAGTTTTCTCTAAATACATTTATATATTT
This sequence comes from Thamnophis elegans, assembly GCF_009769535.1. Classification (NCBI taxonomy): domain Eukaryota; kingdom Metazoa; phylum Chordata; class Lepidosauria; order Squamata; family Natricidae; genus Thamnophis; species Thamnophis elegans. Next base: position 103,567,852 of record NC_045543.1, on the reverse strand, counting down.
AAAGCCCTGCAAGGCATGGTCCAGGCTACTTAAGGAACTGCCTGTCCCACTGAGATAGGCCTGCCCCACTCATGCTAGCAGAGCAGGCATGCTGCAAGTCCCATTGACCAAGATATTCTGGCTGGCAGCATCCAGGAGAAGGGCCTTTTCTGCCATTGCTCCTGCTCTTTGGAACCTCTTGCTCCCCAGATGAGATCTGTTTCAGCCTCCTGACCTTCCACAAGGGCTTAAAAAAATCTGGTTCTGTCACTTGATTAGGATTTTGAATGAGGTGGGGGAAAGATCCACATTGAGAATGGTTGACAGATTAAGAACAGATTCCACATCTCCCCCTGGTTATCCTACTCCCTCTCATCCTATCTTTTACTTAGGGTTGCGAATTTGTATGTTTGTATTGTCGATAAGTTTGATATAATTTTATCTTTTAATGTTGTAAGCTGCCAACAGAGTTACTCAGTTGTAAGATCAGGAGCCAATTAGTTAATTAAACAAACGAACGAACGAATGAATGAATGAATAAAACATGATTTAGCTGTGAGCATCCTTTTTTCATATCTATACAAACATGAGAGCAGAGAGTCCAGTTATACCAACCTCCATATGCTAAATACATTTACACTTTACAGACTACCAATAGGGGGGAAAGAGACTATGAGAGTGGGAAAGCAAGAAGAGCATTTCACCTGATATCGATACAGAACTCCTTCCCTTATCTAGTTAGTTTAGACCCATGATGGCCTCCAAAGCCTGGGGAGGGTGAAATCCAACCCCCGCACGGGGGTTGCTTGTGTATGCATGGTGGGGATCGCTCATGGATCCACAGGTGGGGTCACTCGTGCATGTGCAGGTGGATGGGCACATGCACACGTGCAATAACGATAGCGCCTAAGCACACAGTTTTGGCATGCCTTTAAAAAATGGTTAGCCATCACTGGTTTAGACCATACATTACGCTTCAGATGAACAATAAAAAACACTTATTCTGCCAAGATTTTTTATAATTCCCAATTCTTCTTTCTGATTCAATCATGTGCTTATATTAGAAGAAGTATGTCTTCTTTTTTAACTGTATCTGCTTGTAATTGTATGTTGCAGCCAGTTGACCCACCTTTTGAAACATACAAATATCCATATTTGTATCAGAACAGGCTTCTGTAGAGACCTTTCCCCCCTCTTTTTTATTCTTCTGTAAGAAATTGCAATCCTAATAAGATAGTCATCTCTGCATCAGTGTCATCCATCTCTGCCCTTCTCCACTACATGTCAGCTTAAAAGGTAAGAAGTAATCAACACCCCAGCTAATTCAGTTTCTTCTTTCATGCATTTTCCCTTTATTTCTCTGTTTTCTTTGGTGACTACTGTTTAGTGACCTAAGGGCAATAAGCTACAAGACTGTAATCATACAAGTGAAAAACACACTCCTTGTCTGTCTATCTGTCTGTCACTCTTTCTCTCTGTGTGTATGTATGTAAAAGAGAGAGACAGAATGAGACCAAGGGACAGAGAGTAAAATCATACAGCGGTAAATGATTAGTTAGGGCCTTCTAATTCTGGTAATGGAAGCTTCTTCATTATTTAAATGTGAATTTGTGGGCCATTTCTGCTTTTTTCTACATGCTTAGTGCACTTGTTTCCTATTGTAGTAAATTCTATGTTCATGTTGCTAGTTGCTGTAATGTGGAAAAATAAATATGCAAAGCAAGTGGCACTCCAGGGCTCACTTATCCTTGTCAGGAAACTAGAGAGGCAAAGGGAAAGAAATTGGGAAAAACAGTCTAGAAAATGCTGCAATGTGACACATGTTAATTTTATTTTGGAGAGCAGACATTTTTGTTCATCGCAAAAAAAAAAAAAAAAAGAGGAGAAAAGGAACTTTTCCAATGAAAAGATTGCAGCTCGCAAGAGATATTTCTCGAAACTACTGTGCTTCAACTCCCAACTCTTTGACTTTTTGATGTCACTCATTATGTATTTGAGTCCAGTTAGCCTGATGGATAGTGTAGATCAGTTTGATCAATTTGTATTAGTTATATTGATATCTATCCATCACCTAGCACCTATACTTCCCATTCCCAAAAAAGTGGAGGGCCTTTGGCAGGAATTATGCTAAGATTTATAACAGAAAGCACAGCCATAATAGAATCTTCTGACCAGGGGTGGGTTCCTATATTGGTTGGTGCTTGTTCACTATGCATGTGCTTGGTGCCTGCATGTGCCGGCTGCACATTGTTGGCGCATGCGCAGTTGATGAAAAAATGTTTTGCGCATGCACAGAAACTTGCCATCAAAGTCATAAGAGAACGGGGAACCGGTTTGGGGGCATGGCCAGCCTGGATCATTGCTGGTTCTGCGACCCAGGCAACAATTCTACTACAGGTTTGGACAAACCAGGCCGAACCAGGAGCAACCCACTTCTGCTTCTGACTCATTAAGCAACAAAAATAGTTTTTCTGGTGTTGTCATAGTTTGTGTCTATGTATGTGTGTGTGTGTGTGTGTGTGTGTTTGTGTGTGCATGCATGTGTGTGTGTGTGTGTAAGGTCCCGCAGTTATCTACACATTAATAATGAACAAGTACTAATAATAATTCCTTATACATTTTAGTGATCTTTTCTTACATAATTGGTGTTTTCTTTCATGCTTTTAGATTTCTAATTTCTGTTTCTGTTAGTTAACGATTGATAAAATAAATCCCACGTGAAAAAGTATTCGAAGCCTTCTTGATTTTAATTGTCAGTTTATTCATTCTTGCACATTCTAATATTTATTCATTTTCATATCTTTGTTTTTCCACTGTTATGCAAAAACAATTCCAGCAGCCGTTAATATGTGTAAAATTAAATATGTATTGTATTCCCTTGAAATACCCAACAAAATATTTCTGGTTTTAAATCCATATCTTGCTTTACCATTGCTTCTAGCCATGACACCACTAACTCTTGAATAGCTACTTGGACTGACCTAAGTACTGAACCTAATTCATATATTCCTGTTTTTTGAACTGTGGAATAAATTTCAAGAAAAATAAATCTGTATTGCTATGTGAATCTACCTATAACATTCATTATTTTTGATCTAACTTCTTAGATGAAAAACTATATCTTTCCTGTTTGTTGGGGCACATCCTTCCTGAAAAGACTGTATATTGTTGGGTGAAAACAAAAGTCCCTTCTGTTACCTGTAGCGTAGTCCTCAGCTTACAACCACAATCGAGTCCAAAGCACAATATTGTTTTATTTCTTTTGTAGTTATTATTATTTAATTGGATAAAGAAGAGGCAACATAGTATGGCCTCTTTCTTCTCCAAAAAAACCAAGAGAGGAACAATCATCTGATCCACAACAGTCACCAGCACCAACACCACCAGCATCACCAGTGCCTGCACCAACAGCAGCAGCACAACCACTTCCACAATTTGAAGTCAGAGAAAACAGCAAGTCCATCTCCTCCACTGAAGTTCCAAAACTTCCTGGCTGCTGGAGTTTGCAGCAATACAGAAACTTCCAGGACAAATATGATGGAGTGGCAGTTTCTGACAAAGTTAGGTTGTGAGTACTGTGAGAATCCCATGTTCTCACTAGAGGAAGGTATTCATGTTTCTAGAGAGTGGAAAAATTTCCAGGTTGAGGTTGCAGGGACAACTAAAGAGAATCAGCTTATTTGTAGAGAGAACAGTAAACAACAGGACCAGGATGCTTTAACCAAATCCATAGATACCATGTTTTCCCCAAAATAAGACAGGGTCTTATTTTCTTTTGACCCCAAAAATATTGATTTGGTCTTATTATCGGGGGAGGAAGCTAATTGTTTTGGGGTTGCTGGGTGGCTGCTCTCTTGCGAGCGGGCACCCAAAGAGCCAGGCACAGCCTCAGAGGCAAACAGCTGTGTTGCACTGTCGCAGCAGTGCAACATACCAGCCATGAGGTGACCACGCTCATGACCAGCCACCCGGCAACCCCCCCCTTCCAGCCAGGCGCAGCACCACTCACGGACCCATTGATATTCCAAAGGTGCTAAGCTGTGTGGTACTCTGCCCTCCCCCCAGCTCCCGCGGCTTGATACATTCGTGATACCTTTAGGTCAGTGCATGGCACTCTGTGTGGCTGGAAAGGGAGGTTGTGCAAGCGCCTCTTCTGTCCCCAGCTGGTGTGCCTCCCAACTTCACCATGCCCTGGCCCAGCTCTCTCTGCAGGGCCAGTGTGCCACCGGTGCCATAGGGCTCCAAGCATAACCTATTCTCTGACTTCCAAACTCCGGAGATCCACAGCCGAGTCTTCCAGCAGCGGCCACTCTGGGAGTATGCTCTATGATTGTGGAATGGCTGAGGCAGAGCGTACTTCCAGAGTGTAGAACTATAGAGCATATTCCCAGAGTGGCAACTTCTGGAAGACTTGGCATCCTACCTCCATGCTTTGGAAGCTGCAGAAAAAGCCATGCAGTGGTGGCAGGCAGCGGTGGCAGCTTGAGGTGCTCTGGCTCTGCAGGAGAGTTAGGCAAGGGCATCATGAGGCTGGTAGGTGCGCGAGTCAGGAACAGAAAAACCGCTTGCGCAACCCCCTCTCCAGCCATGCAGAGCACCATTCACTGACCTAGGGGGCATTCTGAAGGCGCAAAGCCACAGGAGCCGGAGGGTGGTGAACAGACGCTCATATGGCTTGGTGATACCCCTAGGTCAGTGAATGGCACTGTGCCCGGCTGGAAAGGGGGGTTGCAGGGCAGCTGCTTGTGAGCGTGGTCACCTCATGGCTGCTGTGTAGTGCTGCTGCGATAGCGCAACACAGCCGTTCAACCTTGAGGCTGTTTCCGGCTCTTCGGGAGCCCGCTCACAAGAGAGCAACCTCCTGGCAACCCCCGGCAACCCCCTCTCCAGTTGGGCACAGCACCGCTCACCAACCTAGTGGTATCCCGAACGCGCCAAGCAACATGAGCCTTTGGCCCCCCCCGTTCCTGAGGGTTGGTGCCTTTGGGATACCTCTAGGTTGGTGTAGATGTTTGAGTAGGCTTGCATTCACAGAAGTGAAAATAGTTGAATTCATTGCAAACAAAATTAAAACCACTGTGTTTTCCAGGATTATTGCAAATAATATAAAAGTGTGTTTAATAATCGATGAAGCCTCAATGCTATCAATGAAAGCAGTTCTGATAGTTTTTGTTAAAGTTGAGGATTCAGAATGCCCAGAACCATTTTCGTTGAGCTGTTGGAATTAGAGAAACAAGATGTAGAGACCATATGTTCTGCAGCGATGGGAAGCTTACATAAAGTTGGGTTTACCACTAAATATCTGCAGAAGAATTTAATAGCTTTCTGCTCCAATGGTGCCAAAGTTATGCTTGGGAGAAAATTTGGAGTCAGCACCACAACAGCTCAAGACTTCCCAAACATTGTAATCTGGCACTGCTTGAACCACTGCCTCCAACTTCTGTTGGATCATGTGATAAAAGAAATAAAACAAATTAACCGCTTCAAGATAGTCCTTGACAAGATACACACCACTTTCCAGAAATCCTGCAAGAGCCAGAATGACCTTTTCCAAATCTCTGAACAACTGGGGATTGAAATTGTGAAGATTAGCAGAGTTTTGGGACCAAGATTGACTGCCTGTAGTTTAAGGTCAACCATAGCTGTGTGGCGTGCTTATCCAGCACTACATCAGTTTTTTCTGGGTAATGAAAGATTCCCAGGCATGGTTTCCTGTTTTGAAAATTTAAATTTTTTGAACAATTTAGCCCTCATGATCGATATTCTAAATGAGATTTTTCTTCTGACAAATGCCCTGCAGGGGAGAAACACAGATCTCATCAAGGCTGAAAAATTAGTATTGCAATTAATTAAAGAATTTGAAATGCTTAGACGGGGAAAGGGCCCATATGAAAAAAGGTTGATGCAATGCTAGCTTCAGAAGCCTTCAAAAACATAAAATTAGTTCCAAATAAATGATTTGTTGCCCTTCCTCATGAAAACCTTTTGGCAAGCATCATCACCAATTTGAATAAAAGGCTGATGGATTGCGACTATCTAAAAACAGGTAGCCAATTGCCAGATGCAAACAAATTACATTTTATCATACATGGAGCCAGATTACTGGAACATTGAAGATGTAGTCATTCCATGGGCAGAAGCAAAGGCAGCATTGATTGATTTGGCAAATTTTTTAATTATGAAATTGATTTGAACAATTACAGGGATTTTTTGGAAAATGTGATCAAACATCCAAAGATCTAGAAAATTCCTGACAGTATCAAAAAAAAGCTAGAGATATTGTCAGGACAATTGCTGTTAGTTCAGCAGAGGCAGAAAGGGGGTTCTCAAAAATGAACCTCTTATGTTCAGAGCAAAGAACCTGCCTAATTGTTCCAAACAATGGACATCTTCTTTGTAGCTGGAAAGCCTTGTTGGTGAACTGGTAAAGGCACTGGTTACAAACTGGAAGACGGAACCACGCATGCGCAAGGAAGATGGCTGCCTGAGCTCTGCCGCTCAGTTCTTTTTTTGGTTACAGGTGTTTTAACGTTTATCATTCTTATACATTTATTATTTCATTTAATAGGTTATAATATACAGTTTGGGTTGCTTTGTTTACCATCCCTTCCTCCTGTTGTAACACCACCTTATTTTCCCTTTCTTTTCTCCCTCCCTCCCTTCTCTACTTTCTTCCTTCCTGCTCCCCTTTCCCTTCCTTCTTCCTGTACCTTTCTCCTACTCCTGCTCTTCCTCTTCCCCTTCCTACCCTCTCTCCTCCTCTTTCTCTCCTTTCCATCCTCCTCTCCTTGCCTCTTTCTTCTTTCCCCCGTCTTCCTTTCATTCTCTCCTCCTCTCTCCCTTTCTTTTTCTATTGTTGTTGGTGTGTCTATTTTAAATCTCAGTTTATGTTTCCTTGGGATGGTGTTTCCTCCAACCCAGACATAATTTAGTATAATTTCTTATTCCCTTACCTTTGCTAATCTATCCTAACTATATTCCCCCCCCCCACACACACACACTTTGTATCTCTCTGTTATATATTTCCCCTTCTTCACCCCCTTTTCTTTTTTTTTGGTGAATTTTTTTATTACATAGACAACACCTATACACAACAATAAAAAAGAGAATATCATCACATACAGCATGTCATTTGGTTACAGGTGTTTTAACATCCATATTCTCGAATAATATTTACCATCTCAGATTTTTCATCTAGTATAACTAAATATCTCACTTTCATTGTACAGTATATATTCAGTTACCATTAGTATTATTTATATATTCAGTTACCATTAGTATTATTTTTTTCCAGAAAATCATGATTCCCTTACATTTTTGGTGACAGTATACCTTTATATAATCCCATGTGGTAGAAATTTTTTTTTTTTTACCAGCCATTTATATTTGTATATCACTGTTTTCGATTATGTATAATTCCACCAATCAACTAAGGTATGTTTATGTTCATTATTATCCTTGTACATCATACATTCAAACAGAAATCTTGTTCCTTCATTTTTCAACAAAATATTCTAAATAGTCACTACATATATATACCAATTTTCAATTATTCCCTTATTAAAATTATTTATCAACAACAAGATATCATTATAGTACGTTCTCAACGTTATACATTATATCACCAGTCCTCTATCAAGTATACATAAAATCATTATTATCTTTATCCTTTTTAAAGCAAAAAGTTCTAAAGTATTCAATTCATAGATATATTAGTTTTTCATTGTATCATTGTTAATTTATTTCACAACATGATTCTGTTATCATTTAACTCCTTCAGTTAAAGCATGAGTAAAACATTTTTCATTTCCAAGTTTTTTCCCCCAGCCACTGATAAAACAAGTCCCATATCTTATAAAATTGCTCGTCTTCTTGTTTCTCTAATTTCAAGTGTCAATTTATTCATTTCAGCACAGCCCATTATTTTTCGAATAACTTCTTCCTGTTTTGGTATTGTTCCATTTTTCCAATTTTTTGCAAATATGATTCTGGCTGCTGTTAACACATTTACAATCAGATATTTTAAGTCTTTGTTATAGATTTCTGGAATGATCCCCAATAAAAAGACATCTGGTTTAAAGTCTATTTGTTTGTGTGTCATTTTCTCCAGCTACATGTGGATTTTAGTCCAGTATCTTTTAGCTTCAATGCAAGTCCACCACATGTGGTAATATGAGCCCGGTATCTGATGACATTTCCTTTTTTTTTTAATAAATATTTTTTATTTCCAGTTTCATTTTCATAACACACACTCACATCTATACTATACATAGCCCGTATCATATAGTATTAAATAATAATTACATCAGTTCCTCTTGTCAATAATACCCATAAAAATAAAAAGCCATTATAGCTCTTCTGCTCTCCATACACCTCTTTCTTCTATCACCTTCCAACTTTCTATCTTCCCTCCATCATCCTTTCCTACTCTACTTCCCCTTCCTTTCTACTGCTCCTCTCTCTACAATCCACTCCTCCTTATCCTTCTCATCTTCCCCCCTTATGCTCTCACCTATCCTTCTCTTCCCATCTTTCTTCTCCCTTCTATTTCCCACTCCTCCTCTCATTGGTGTATTTCTACTACATGTCAATATGCTTAACATATCCTAGTTTTAAAGAAAAAATAGTAATAGTAATGAAAATATAAGAAAAAACAGTATACATGTGGAGTCAAATTACATTAAAATCTAACATGTCTTGTCAAACCTGATATATATCTCCCCCACCCTCCCCCCTGGACGCCCCCAACCTTCCCCCCCCAACTTCCCAGAAACCCATACACAGTATAGATTTTTAACAAAAACAGTCTAAAATATATTGGAAAAAAGAATAAGAAATTGATAACATCTTTACCTTGAACTTAGCTCCTCCTTGCTAAACTAACTTTAAACAATTTAAATCATTCCTGATCTTAAGCATAAGCTATCTGGAATTTCTTAGTCCTGTATTTATTTTGTATATAATCAATCCAACACTTTTCTAACACTTTTCTGATTTATTCTTGGACATTCTTGCAATTCTGGTTGGGGGTAGATGTCACCTGTAAAACATCTTATACAAATTTTCTCTATATGCAGTAGACATTGTCATTTTATAATTTTGAGACCACAGTTTCTGCCATTTCTCTAAATCAATCCCATACCTAATTTTTTTCTCCAAGCTATCATAGTTTCTTTGACTTGTTCTTCTTGTACTTTAACCTCCAATAAGTATCCATATAGTTTTTTAATTACTTTTTCATCAGTACCTGTTAAAATTTTATCTAACTCAGTCATTTTATTGTAAAAACCTTTGGATTTTCTATCTTCATTATATCTAGATTGTATCTGTACATATGAATACCAGTTCATTTCTATCCCTTCTTGTTTCAAGTCTTGGATAGATTTGAGTTCACCCTCTGCATTCAATAATTCAATATATCTAACTGTTTGTTCCTTTTTATATATTATTGGATATGAAAATGCTTCAGTTGTTGATATGCAGACTGGAATTTTTAAGTAGTGTAATCTTTTTAACTTTTCCCAGTTTAATAACAACGCCTCCCTTATATAATGTCTTCTAAAATAACCATGTGCTTTAGTTCCCTTATACCATAACAAAGCATGCCATCCCAACAGTAAATCATGACCTTCTACATTCAATAATCTAGAATTTTTTACCATCACATGGCTGATGATCCATGAATAAAGACCAAGAAGAGTGCAACTGAGAAGTCTGGAAGCCTAAGAACAATCTGTAAATATCTTCAACCACAAAACCAATAATACAAGTAAGTACTTGAGTGTATCACTTTCATTGTGTTATTCTTGTGCACGTGCATGCATGTAAAGTCTTTCTTTCCGTATCTCTTCTTTGTGCAGGCCAGTCATTGGAGCAAGTGTGGTCAGTGATATAGAAGACCGGCAAGGACAGTCAACTTTCCTCTGTAAGTAGCTGTTTTATTGTTTTCTGTCCTGGTTTCATCCTTAATGTAGTAGTGCATGCAATTAAAGAGTTCATTTCTGTGTCTCTTCTTTGTGCAGGCCATTCACTGGAGGAAGGTGGTCAGTGATACTGAAGACTGGCAAGGACAATCATCTTCCTTATTTAAGTGGCTCTTTGTTATATGTTCTTTTTTTAATTTAATTGATGTAGTAAGTGCACAAAATAATACATTTCGTTTTTTATATCTTCTTTTTGTAGATCATTCATTGGGGCAAAGAATTCAGTGACATCGACTTGGCCACTCCCACCCAGTCACATGACTGCTAAACCACTCCCACCCAGTCACATAACTGCTAAGCCACTCCCACCTAGTCACATGACTGCCAAGCCACACCCACAAAGTAGGCCACACCTACAGAATAGGTTCTAAAAAAAATTTGAAACACACCACTGCCCTGAAGCCAATGTTAGGATACTTTTCAATATTTTGGAAATAGAAAATGTCAGCTGTTTACTCACCTCAAGTAGCCATAGGTGGATTCTAGTTACCATCACAGGATTCATTGTTTGGTAATAGAACTGAAAATCAGAGGGAGATTTATCCTTTTGTAGAAAATCCAATATTTGCTCCAGTTACTGCTCCAGTTATTGCAATATTTGCAGTACTTATCAGAATGCTATTGAAAGGTTTTTTATTCTAGTTTAAAAAGAAAACCAATATAAGTATGAATTCATGTAACAGCAGTTTTGTCCAGCTATTAAAATTATAGTGTGATAAGATATATTATTTGAACAATGTTATAGAGAAATACACACACACACACACACACACACACACATCAGTGACATGCGGTGAGGTTTCTGGCTGGTGAGGCACTGACACAATTTTTTTAGACTTGTGGACTTCAACTCCCAGAATTCCACAGCCAGGCATGCTCAGTTCCGATTTAAAGAGACAGCATATGTTTTTCTCCTTTGTGAAATAAGTTTATTCCTTTCTTTTTCTTTTTCTTCTCCCTTCTCCTCTTTCCTCCCTCTCTCTCTCCCTCCCCCTCTCTCAAACACACACACACACACACACACACACACACACACAAAGTTGGATTGGAAGGAGTCAGGGAGACCACAGGATGAGGCAGGAAGCCAGTCAAAGAGCCATACTGGAGCACACACACTTTCCCCCAGCCCCAGAAGGATCCAGCCCAGCTTCACTGATTACAGGTTTGCAAAGACAATGTGGCTCTGCCTGCAATCAAACTACACTTGGGGAGGGAGAGCACTTCCCTCCAGCCTTTGCCCAAAGCCCGGCACCAGGAGGATGAAGTTTGAATTCCTCCCCCTCCCTCCGATCCACATGTACCTTTTCCAGCTGTTTCAGAGAGGATTTCAACTCTGCTCTTGCTTGCCATCATGAAAAGAAAAAAAATGTAAAAGGAAAAAGGCAAGAGCTGAGGTCAGGCTGAACTAGTTGCTGCCAGAATCACCGTGGATGACTCTGCTTAACTGTTTAAAAAAGGCCTTAAAAAAGCACCTTCTACAGGAGGAGGCAGGAGAACAATGTGCCTCATCTACGTCAGGAATTTTTCGGCTTTTAACCCTTGCTTAACTTTGCTCGAGTGATCATAAAATGCCTAAAGTCAGAATAGATGAGGCACGTCGTTCTCCTGCCTTCTCCTATAGAGGGCGCTTTTTTAGAGGCTTTTTTTAAACAGTTAAGTACTAAGCAGAGTCATCCACTGTGACTCTGGCAGCAACTAGCTCAGCCTGACCTCAGCTCTTGCCTTTTTCTTTTTACATTTTTATTTTTATTTTCATGATGCCTCTCCTGACTGCATGTCTCTGGTTGGCTCTGGGTCTTTGTTTCCTTCCTCTCCCTTGGGAACAATTTTCCATAAATCATTTCTGATCAGGAAAATAGATATTTCACTCAGTAACATGCAGTGGTCATTTTAATCTTCTCTTCTTTTTTGTGACCCTGTGATCTTTTCAGCACATGGCAACATATACAGTAAGTAGCAGAGTAGCTACTATATATTCAGGTGACATAAAGCTTTAAACGATGAATATGTATGTATGTATGTATGTATGTATGTATGTATGTATGCATGTATGCATGTATGTATGTATATATAAAGTATGTATGTATGCATGTATATATAAAGCTTAAAACGAATATATATATATATATATATATATATATATATATATATATATATATATATATATATATATATATATATTACTCATCGTTTGAAGCTTTATGTCATCTGAATGCTATAATTCCAAAGAATTGTGGGGGTGAGAGGGAGAGAGAGGGAGGGAGGGGGAGAAAGAGAGAGAGAGAGGGGGGGGGGAACTGTGTTACTCTGCCTCTGGCCTAAAAATATATATACTAGGAATGAAGTCATTGTCTTTGCAAAAATGTGGTCAAAGTAGACTTAAAATGTATAGTGTATTAAAAACTCTTCACTCAAAACTCCATTACATATCTTATGTGACTGAGTAAAGACTGAATATCTTCCATTGAGTTGAAATAACGAATTTTGAAGGGGAATAAATGGAAACTGGAATGGTGGTGATTGGTATGTAGTGCCTAAATTTGTGACAGGTGGCCTAGCGTATTACAACAGGGGTCCCCAACACCCAGGCTGAAGCCCACTACTGAGCCTTGAGCCTTTCAGATTCAGGCCGCGGAAGTGGTGGGCAAGCAACATGCATCCCCACTTGCACATGTAGTGGGTGAATGCAAAACCATCCCCTTTGTCCCCAACTATCAGTCCGCAAATCCAAAAAGGTCGCAGAAATCTGTATTACAATTTCTTTCTTTCTTTCTTTTTCTTTCTTTCTTTCCTTCCTTCTTTCTTTCTTTCTTTCTTTCTTTCTTCCTTCCTTCTCTCCCTCCCTTCTTTCTTTCTTTCTTTCTTTCTTTTTCTTTCTTCTTTGCTTTGATTTTCTTCCTTTCCTCCTCCTCTTCTTTTTCTTTTCTCTTTCTCCCTCTCCCTTTCTTCTCTCTCCCCCCTTCTCTCTCATTTTAGTCAGATCCATTTTCCAGTTGGTCCAGCTAAATTTTTAAATAACTTTTCATGATATCATTTGAAAGACATTTTCTTCCACTTCAAGCAAAATCTTCATGGATTTGTTCTGTATACACCTATTAAAAATTCAGTAGGAGAGATAGAACTATTTTGGTACTGCAGAAATAAAAGGCATAAGTAGTTTATTGCCAAGAAGGCACTTTAAATCATGCCTTTACTCAAGAGCACTTTAAACTATTTTTTTCATTGATTTCTTCTTTGTATTTGCTTTTTTCTAATCTGAAGAGCAATCTTGGATGTTTGTAGAAATAATTATGTTTGCTAAAGTTTTGCAATTAGATGCCCAGGACCACAAAGACCTATAGATTATCATTGTTTCCAATTACAGGAAAATGCTTAAAACAGTTACAGTCTTTGACAAGATATTGCAAATCAAAATCCATAATTGCCAGGAAGAACTAGAACTACACAGCACTTAGACTTATATACCATCCCACCCTGCTTTACAGCAGTCTCTAGGCAATTTACAGAGTCAACATATTGCCCCCAACAATCTGGGTCCCCATTTTACAGACCTTGGAAGAATGAAAGGCTGAGGCAACTTGAGTTGGTCAGAATCAAACACATTCTAACCACTGTGCCATCATCCAATATGATTCCATATTGTATTGCCTTGGATCTCTTAGAGAAAAAGGGCATTTCTTATAATTCACCACTGTGTAGTAAATACATCATTGTGATTTTAAACTCTCTAAAACAATATAATTGCACAATTGGGAGATTCTTCTGTACAATATCACTTTATCAAAGGCTTCACTCTTGCTATGCTTACTTCCAGAATGAGTCATTGTTCCATTTGCTGAAAATTTTCTCATCTGAAAGCAAGCTTGACTATAATTTACTTGCCTGTTGTTGTATTTAGGACTGAAGAGAGTGATGGGATTCAAAATGTTTTACTGCCGATTCTGAGGGTGTGGCTTGGTGGGCCTGGCAAGGGAAGGATACTGTGTAAATCTCCATTCCCTCCCCACTCTAGGGGAAGGTTATTGCAAAATCCCCATTTTCTCTGATCACCTGGGACTCAGGAGGCAGATAATAGATGGGGGCGGAGTCACTCAGAGGTGGTATTTAACAGTTCTCTGAACTACTCAAAATTTCTGCTACTGGTTCTCCAGAACTGGTCAGAACCTGCTGAATACCACCTCTGACTAAAGACCTTTGTATTGAAAGAAACAAAGTACTAGTTTCTCCTATTCCTTTTCTGCAAACATCTGTATACTAAGGCAGTCTGTATATTTACCTCCATTTATTTACCTGGAATGTTTTCAGAAGGTTATACATTTTCCAAAGTATAATTCAAGCCACTTCTTTCTTAAATACCCTTAATACACTAAGACTATTTCAGTTGATCTAACCCCAAATGTCAGTAGATCATGTTCAAAAGCAAGGGGGGGGGAGTAAAAAGTAAAAAAAAAATGAAAAAAGAAAAAAGGAATAATTTTCTCATATAAATTATATACAATTTATTACCATTTCTTGAAATACAACAAATAATCTCTTAACTCATATCTCACATTAGTCTCTATAAATATAACTATAAATTCTCATCATCTACCCTAACTGGGAAAGGTCCACTAAGGATTACCAGAAATACCCAAATATCTATAATCAACAATTGTAAACTCACTTACCATAATTTCCTTCCTTTATGTTCTTGAACAAATCCACAAAGCATCACCAATCAAATAAAATCCATAAAAATGATTACCAGAAATAATAACAAATATTTCAAATCTAATCAGAAAATTTTTAGATATAAGAAATAATTAAACTAAAATAAATAATATTTTTCCATGTAATACTTATTATTTTAAAGGATTTAATAAATTAACTGTCTATGGAGATTTTCTGTCATTCAGGCCATGGTTGTTCCAAAGGTACTTTTCAAAAGGCAACTGGACTTTCTTTGTTTAAAAATATTAAAACAAAAAAAGCTTTTTCAGGTATGAATGAATTTTGGAGAATGGAAAGATTTATATTTCTTGCAGTTATTTGGTCCTTAGCATTCTTTCTGAGAATCCTTGAGGCCACTTGGAGGTTTATCAGTCTTCAAAAGAGTGACTTTGCCTTTCAAATGATAAATATTGTCTTGATGGGTTTGTTCTATGTTGTGCCATGTGTTTGTAAAGTGGTTGTTTTGTTTCTCCAATGTACAGATCTGCACATGCATATATCACCTTGCTCAATTTGTGTTTGCGTGTTTTATCCTTGGGGTGGACAAGCTTCTGCCTTAGTTCTATTCTTTGTTCTAATTTCTGATCTCTAATTATATTTTCTTGTGACTTTTTCTCCCCATACCCTGAAGCAAATAGTAACTAAAGATTATCAAATTCCAGAAGAAGCTTCATATTCACAAAATACATTGGTCTTTAGTAATCACTTCAAGTTACAAAAGAGAAGAAGCATATCGTTAGATCTTAACTTGAAAGGACAAACTAAAAAGTTTCCAACTTGTGAATACCAAATGTCTTTTCAGTTCTATTAATTTCATCCAAACACTTGTTATCAGTATTCTGTAGCCAAAAGAGCAGTAGCTTGTCAAGCATAAAAAGTGATTCTCTCCATTTGCCACCAATGCTGCAAGTGCCAGTTCAAAATATTGTGACATATAAGCATGATAAATTTTCCTTCCCCTGCCAATGTCTTTGCATGGAGTACAACACAACACAAAGCAAACAAGGACCAGCATATAAAATCAGATTTCATAGGAATTTGAGAAACAATGGAGCGAGATAGTAATATTGCTTTCAAAATCAGCATTTCACATCTTAGAGGTACATAGATAAACATATTCAGATGAAATCTCGAAGATCATTGTTAGAATATTTTCCCTATATGTTCACAATAGGTTTAAATTGAAAGATCAATGAGTAATTGTATGGGGAATAGTAATATCATTTTATAAAACAAAAAAAACCTGGCTCCTGTGATTATAAAAAAACAATGAGTGCATTATATAGCAAGGAAGGAAGCATATAAACAAAAACATATAATGTATAGAAAAACATATACACAGATAAAATGTCTATGTGTTTTATTCTAGATAGGGAAATATTTGTAATAAGCTAATGCATTCCAGTCTAATGCTAATGATTGACTAAATACTTAAAATAAAATAAAATCTATAAAAAGGAAGACGGAAGGGCAATTCACCATGGACAGCACCTAATGTTACATGATAACGGGTTGAATAAACATATTTTGTTTGACATCCACTGATTATCTGATATGTTTTATTGGATTCTCAGTTTGGTAACAAACTGCAAGAAAAGAAGATATCTGATCCTTCTGACACCATTAAACCACTGACTTTATTGACTGAACATAATTATGCAAAAACAATTCAACAACAAAAGCCACAGGAATCTTAAAATTAGGATATTCCTTTTACATTAATCTCAAAACAAGTGCATTATGTTTCTCAGACTATCCTACTGGCAAACCATCTGTTAAAATATGAAATATAAAATAGGCATCTTTTGAGTGACAATGTACATTACAACTGCAAGCTAAAGTCCTTTATTTTCTGTCACTTCTCCTACATATGACTATTATTCTAACATAGTGTAGCATAGTATAACATCATCCTAAGAATAAGACTAGATCATTAGAAATAATTGCGACAACTTCCCCAAATAAATATGGTGGATAACAGTTTAACAGCCAAACTGTTAGATCTCAAAAAAATTGTCAGAGGTATAATTTATCTTCCTCAAGTTGCTTTTACTTCATATACAGTATTTATTTAATAAAATTTGATCTTCTATGTCTTTTATCACTGCTGAATAGAATCTGTTCAGGGAAAAACAAACTAACATGAATTCCTTAATTTATTGAATAATAACAACTTTCAAAATAGGTTATATTACATTTTCATTCCAACAACAGGCTCCAACATACTCCATATTGGATTATATATGTCTATATGGTATTGAACATTATGTGCTATTGTGATGCCTGATGTTACACATTTAAAAGCACCATATCTTCCTTAGTTAAGATTCCAGGAATGATCAGACAATATTTTTTACAGTTTAAAAAACACTGCCCCCAAAGAACAGATAACATGACAAATATTTGTACCAAAACCTGTTACTCGTGTATGGTTATACATACATGTGTATTACACATGCACAGTGTAAATATCTGCTATGTATTTTTATAGCTTGATTAAAGAGCATAATATATAAACTACTTATATTTTCTTTTTGGTAATTTGTCAAATGCACAATATCATTTCTTCTTTCAAAATGTATAAATTAGGAAATAGTGTCGCACTACCTTTACTTTTATAGACAAAACGTATAATGTTTCTATTCCAACTGAAACTGACTTTCTGTGGCACATAATTCACATGAGTCCTGTGAAAAATGTACAGAGCAGCCGTAATTGGACGTGTCCATGAAGTCACTTCACAGACTGGCACTTTTAGTTTTATATTGTAATGTTTTTTCATTCAGTCTCATTCTTACAGAGATGGGGAACCATGGTCCCTTTATGACGTATGGACTTCAACTCCCAGAATTCCACATATCATAAAAGAATCATAATTTCCCACCCCTGTTTTAGTGGGAGGTGTTTGCAGAGCCTTACATTGTGAAAAATAAAATCTCAGTACCAATATAACAGTATGATGATGATAATGATGATGTTATCCATTCAGTCATGTCTGACTCTTGATGATTCTATAGGCCAGGTCTCTCCAATCTTGCACTACTTCTTTGAGTTCTCTGTTCTGATGTAGTAGTATAGAATTGTTCATTTATTGGAAGGCTTATCTAACTCTGGACTGTGACCTTCCTTTCAGGAAATCCAAAGAAAACATGAAGGAGATCACAAAATGGGGGGGTTGCCAGAATCAAGGAGGAAACTTGAGGAAACTCATTAGTTCCATTCAAATTCAAATGCAGCTATTATTTTCACATAATTCTTCCATTTGAATTGAATTGAATTGAATTTATTGCATTTATATGCCGCCCTATTCCCGGAGGAATTCAGGGTGGCTCACAAATCAGGTAGAGAATACAAACAAGGGGAAAAACAACAAACAAGCAACTACAAAAGAATTTTAAAACAATCACCACCACACAGTTCGAGCGGGGACGGG
The DNA here is from genome assembly GCF_009769535.1 of Thamnophis elegans. Lineage (NCBI taxonomy): Eukaryota > Metazoa > Chordata > Lepidosauria > Squamata > Natricidae > Thamnophis > Thamnophis elegans. The sequence continues at coordinate 103,549,747 of NC_045543.1, read as the reverse complement.
AACTCGTCAATGCAGACTTGGGGATTGAGAATCCCCAAGTCTGCATTGACATCTCATCTTTTCTGTGAAAGCTAAGGATATTTTCTCTTATTTTACAAACACAAGTCAGGGTACTGAGAAGAAAATAAGTGCCCCCACTCACCCACTGCACAGCAAACTGCATGGCTGACCTGAGACTGGTCTTCATCATCTATCTTTGACTCCTTTCCCATACATTACCCTGTCCATTAGGATCCAACTTTATTGGAAAATAACAGGTTATATATTCCTAATAAAAGTACTATGGGTGAACAGGTTTAACAGTCTTTGGAGTATAAAATTAGCAAAACAAAATGTACCATATTTTTCAGAATATAAGATGCACCTCCCCCCTAAAAGAGTATGGAAATGTTTTTACATCTTATACCCCAAATGCAGCAATTTTTGGCCTCCCTAAGCCCTGTCCCTGCATCATATTTGTGGGAAAAATAGGCCATTTTTTAGCCAAAATTGAGGCATTTTTGCCTTCCCTCAGCCCCCAGAAGCATTCTGCAGGCTTCAGCAGAGCTGGGGGAAGGAAAAAAACACCACTGTTTTTTCAAAAAATGGTCCATTTTTCATAAAAATAAGGGGATTTTGCCTATCCCCAGCCCTGCTGAAGCCTGCAGAGTGCTCCTGGGGGCCAAAGAGGACAAAAACTTTTTTTCTTACTTATCTCTTTGAAATCTTGGTGCGTCTTATACACCGGTGCATCTTATAGTCCGAAAAATATGGTAGCTACGTATCAATGGAATACTTATTTTAAAAACTTTGTGTTTTTATCTCTCACAGTGCCTTTCTGCCTTTTAATCTTGCAGCTCAGCATTAGCAAACAAACAGGACTGTATGTGATGGGAAGGCATTTTGTGTTAATTTGCTCACTATCCAAATCTTATCACAGCTCAAACTCTCCTCGGTGGAATTAAGATGTTTTGCTAATGTATTGGCCTTCTTCAGAATTGTTGGAGATAAGACGATATGAATCCATAATATGTTTTGAGGTTAACGTTTACTGTAGGAAAATGGTTTTATCTCAGTTGACTGACCTGGATTATAGATACAGTTGGCATTTTATCATTGTACGTCTGTAGCTGGTTCCCAGGTATAAAGATTAAGCCAGCTGAGGAGCCTTTCAAAGATATTTTTGGCTGTCGTTTTGTGGCATCAGCTCTAAAGTTTAGTGGATTACTTTTGTTGCCATAACAAGCCAAAGCATTTTCAGTGAAAACCTTTTAGCCCACTGAGAATTTAGCAGACAACTGCTTGAGGCCTGCTGATAAGCTAAATATGGATTTCCAACCCAATGAAAGCAGAACAGTAGTCATTTCACCAATTATCCAGCAAGGAAGGTGCTATACACTTCACATCAAGATAAGCACACATTTATTCTTACATACTCTAAAAACACTTTAAGGGTTTTAAGAGACAAATGTTACTTGTGGAAAATAGTCTATTTTTCTGCTCCATAGGAGAACAACAATTTTCCTTCTGCTTTACGCAAGGATTATAGCAGGTAGATTTTTATACTTAACAGCCTTCCAATATGAGATGCATTACTGTGCTGCAGTTAAAGACAGCAACCTCCAAATCTAGAAGCAAATCCTGTTTTTATCTGTAAGTCTCATCAGCAAGATAAAAATATTGATTTTGATGTGTTATGTTAGACTCTAATAACAAACTGATAGTACAAACTGGTACTATTAGGGCTAGTACTAGTAGTGCCATAAAGAATGAAGTGAGTCAAAGCCGAAAGGACACTCAGCTGTGGATGTATTTGGCGGTGAAAAGAAAGTCTGATTCTGTAAAGATCTATACTCCATACGCACCTGGAATGTAAGACCCATTGAATCAAGGCAAGCTGGACATTGTGAAACAAGCGATGACAAAACTGAACATCGACGTCTTAGGAATCAGTGAACTACAATGGACAGAAATGGGTGAATTTAATTCAGATTACCATAGGCTCAAAGATCACCATAGATGGGGAGGAAGGAGCTGACATCGCGACGATACGGATGTGCATTCTCGGAGCTCGGAGATTGCAGCCGATACTTTTACTGCTGGGTGGTCCATCTGGACCTAAACCGTCCCGAAGAGACAGTGACAGGGAAGAGTACGTCTTGCTGATCTCAGGGATATCGCAAAGTCTGTGATTGATCCAAGAGAATCTCTTCTAGCTGGTGATAGAAGAATCTCTTCTGCAGCCTCAAGCTGCTGAAGTCGGGACAGCTCCGCAACTGAAGGAAAGCGGAAAAGAGAAAGTGTGTCCATCTGATGAGGAAATTTTATTTTTACAAAAGAGACTGCCCAAAAAAGATTAAAACCAAATTAAACTTGTAAAGAAAAGAAAAGAAAATAAGTAGTGAATTTAAGCTATTTTGGACAGTGTATTATCCTTTTTTTTAAATCGTCTTCTATGGAGGGAAGTTTTGCAAACACTTCCTACTTTTTCTTCTTCTACTTTTTTTTAAACCTATGGATTAAATCTTTTTTGTACTTTCACAACACTGGCTTGGATGGGTTTTTTTCTTTTTCTTTTGTTCCATTTAAGAGCGTTGTTTCTTTTAAGCTTGGAATATAAAGAGGATATAAAAGGAATATAAAGAGAGCAGTAACATCAGAAGGAAAAGAAGTAACACTGCCACTTGGAGGTTGGAGACTGAGTTCTGGAAATCATTTTGACCTTGCACTTCAAAGGTTTTAGCTTGCAAAGAGATAAGATGGGTTGCTTATGCAGGTGCCCTTTGGATGCCTCTTTGGCAGTGAGAGAGAAGTGAAAAACAAAGCTTTGTTTCTGAACTAGAGTGGCAGTGTTTATAAATTGGACAATGACACAATACTAAGAAGAAACCATAACATTTCAACAGATTATGTTTGAAATTCAAAAATTATTAGAAACATCAGAGAGAATTGAGAAGAAATTGGAAAATATAGATGGTAATATAGCAAAATTTGATGAAATTGAAGCTAGCCAGCTAAAAGAAAAAGTTGAGGTTAGAGTCTCAAAAACCCAAAGGAAAAATGAACAAAGAGGCAAGATAACTGTGGATATTGACAGTGATCTGAGCGTGGTTGGAAATGGAAAGAATGGAACATGGAAAGGGAAAGGAGCCCTACCCCAGATTTCAAGGTATAGAAGGAGAAAAAAAGAGAAGAATTGATGGATTTAAGGAGAGGAACTTTGACAAAAGCACTACTGATAACCAAAGATAAACTGATTAAAGAAGCTGATGGAGGGTTTTGAGAATTTATAAGGCATGCAACAAGCAACAAGGTGTGAAGAGAAGTCCACACAAAGTTGATTAGGAAATAACCAGAAGATTAATCCCACATAAGACAAAAGAAATAAGATTGTACTGCTACTGGAAAGACACAGGTTGAGATATGAAAACTGTTAACAAAATACTAGCTAAATAGTTAAAATTAGAGCATTATGTTAAAAATGAAGTGATAATGGATATAGCTAGAAAGATAATTGATAATGATATAATGTATACATATGTATTGGTTTGACAAGAGAAAATTTGGCATAAATTTTTAAATAGTGATCATGAAAGGAAATGTATAAATTTTGTTATGTATGAAAGCCTATAATGTCGAAATTGGATTATCATGGATATAGTTAGATAAATAATTGATAATGATATAATGTATACATATATATTGGTTCGACAAGAGGAAATTTGGTATAAATTTTAAATGGTGACCATGAAAGGAAGTTTTGAAACTTAGTTATGTATGAAAGCCTATAATATTGAAATTGGATATAAATTGTAAACAGTGATTAAGAAAGGAGGTTTAGAAACTTTGTTATCAAACATAATTAATTTTTATTTAGAGCGTTTCACAAAGATAGAATGTTGTTGGATGATATTGAAAATAGACAATGGAATGCCATTATGTGGTTTTGCTTTGAATTTTGGAATATTTGTTATAAAGGGATATTAAAACAACTATAGTCATATAAAGGATGAGGTATGATGATAGTAATATATATAAATATATTTGATATAAATATATAATTTGATATGGATTATAGGTAATGACTGTGGAAGGGATGCACGAAAGTTCTTTGTAACCAATTGACACACTTTTTATAATTTGTAATGGAATATGTTTTTATGGTGTTTGTTGTGTCTCGTTTGTTTGTGTCTATTCAAAAAATAATAATAATAAAAAGATCACTGTAGATGGGGACTACAGCCAAGAAATTAAAAGACGCTTGCTCCTGGGAGGAAAGCGGTGGCAAATCTAGACAGCATACTAAAAAACAGAGACATCACCTTGCCAACAAAAGTATGTATAGTCAAGGCTATGGTTTTCCCAGTTGCAATGTTTGGCTGTGAAAGTTGGACCATAAGAAAGGCTGAGCGCCAAAGGCTTTTGAACTACGGTGCTGGAGAAGACTCCTGTGAGTCCCTTGGGCTGCAAGGTGATCAAACCGGTCAGTCCTAGAGGAGATCAACCCTGACTGCTCCTTAGAAGGTCTAATCCTGAAGATGAAATTCAGGTACTTTGGCCACCTAATGAGAATGAAAGAATCACTGGAGAAGTGCCCAATCTTGGGAAAGACTAAGGGCAAAAGAAGAAGGGGACAACAGATAATGAGGTGGCTGGCTGGAGTCACTGAAGCAGTTGGCGTGAGTTTAAATGGACACTGGGGGATGGTAGAGAACAGGAAGGCCTGGAAGAATGTTGTCCATGAGGTCATGATGGGTCAGACACAACTTCACAACTAACAACAACAACAACAACAACAAACAAACAAACAAACAAACTGGATGAAACATATACAGAGGATTGCTCTTGACACATTTCAGAGATTTTATCTTTTCTTGTGGAGGACAAACAGAAAACAGACTATGTGGAAAGATATTTGATAAGATTCCAGAAATTCTGGAACTTTTCAGAGAGCCAAGGGTTACTGTGGGTCACATGGATAAAATAATATTAGGAGTCCTTGATGTAAGCATAATACATCAAGTAAGAAATATTTGCCAACAAGTGTAATACTCTGCAGAAATTGTCTTCCTATAGTTTAAAAGTCCTATTATTTCATTTAATTTTTCCCCTTCCTTACAGCAGGTGAAATACCAATTAATGCATACTCCTTTAATTAATGCATATTTCCAATGCAACCTGAGTTGATGTGGAAAGCTTGCTTAAGGCACCCTTTATTTGTCTCATAGGAAATTGATATATGACAGAAATATAAGAGAGAGAAGGCATAAAGCAGAAGAGTAAAGAATTTCCTGAAAGTGATTGAGCAGCTGTGTGAAGTTGAGGTAGATGCCCAGATATGAGAACTTTGAAGAAAGTTTCTTGTATGCAACGGAACAATGAAACAAATTTTTCAAAGAATATACTTTGAATTGATGCTACTTCATTTCTTGCTCACATATTGATTACTACTTTCCCCCTTCCAGTTTGGTCTTGTGGGGGCACCTTGAGAGAGAAAGGAAGAGAGACACAGAAGATGTAATGGCTGAAAACCTACAGAAGGAATGTAATGGCTGAAAACCTACAGAGTTCTTAGCAAGAAGAAACCTTATATTGGGCTAGCCTTTCACTGGTTGAAGACCATGAAACCCATACTCCAACATCTCCAGAGGATAACAAGTTTGAGAAAATGTGTGCATACCCTGGACAACATGATTGTAACAGCCTTATAATGAAGTAGAATGATGTACTAATCTCAAGTTAATTAGTAATTTTTAAGCAATTGTTTTATCTAGCCACAGGATTTGTGCTTTTATATCTATATGCTGGTATTTAATTTCAGTTGTAAAAATAACAGAAGCTTTTGAATTTCTTGTCAACTGAAACTGACACTCTTTATCAGTTGATTCCCCCCCCCCCAACTGAACCAGGACATGAGGTGTCCTCATTCTTCTATTACACGTTTTTGTAGGTTTTAGTCCTGGGAAAATTTATTCACTGTGTGAAAATTTTCTTTCTTCACGAAAAGGCTCCTAACACAACTTCTGAATCTCTTTTGAATTCTCTTTAGCAATATGTTGACTTATCACTGCAGTGTGTCTGAAGGGCTGGGCTACATTTTTACTAGCACTGCACAACCTTCTGTCCCTCTGATGTTTTTCCTATTAACCTGATTTCTGAATTTGAAAAACCTTCTTTATGACATCTTCCCCTGAATTTCAACTGAACAGTAAAGTTTAGGAAAGTATTTTTAAAAAGGATCATTCGGCAAAGGCAAGAAATGTAAGGTAGATCTAGGGCAGTGTTTCTCAAACTTCTCAATTCCATAAAAACTGGCTGGGAAATTTTGGGAGCTGAAGTCCAAACAACTTAAAGTTGCTAAGTTTGAAAAATACTAGTTCAGACCATCATGTTTGGACCACTTCAAATGTAGTTAGAAAATTATTTGCAAATATTGTACCTCATAGTGCTAAGAACAAGAAATCATATTTAACAGTTTTATTACTTTGTGCTGTAACACATACAAAAAATATACAAAAGCAGATTGTAGGAAAAATAGGGAAGGGAGAAGGGAAGGGAAAAGTAAGGAAAAGAAGGCGAAAAAAGAAAGCATTGACTTCTGATTCCCTTTGGTGTAGTAGAATAAGGCATTAACATCAAGCCTCAATGTTTTACTTTTAGATAATACTATAGTTTAAATTAACCATTTCTATAACAACAAATTTATGTAACTGGTAAAACCCAAAATCAAAGTTTGATTTTTTCCCACCTGAAGTACAAAATCCAGAAGTGGTTTCCAAGTAGAAATAAAAAATAGAAATAAAAATATTTGTATTTTTTTTCTTTGATCAAAGCAGTCAATAGAAATCATCACCCTTCTACTTAAATCAATCCTTTCAGATGCCAACAGCTGTTTTTTCACTCCTCCAGAAAAAGAAAAAGCAAAAGCAAATGAAGCAACCTGGAGCTTTGCCTGCAACTGGTCCATAACCAACCAAAAGGGGGGAATAGATAGAACCTTTTTGATTTCATATGTGTTCACTTTACATGGCCTGAGGGGAAGATGCAGAGCCATCACCTCAGCTTTTTTCTTAGTTGTAGCATACAGGTTGGCTAGAGTGTGAGGCAAGACTTCTCTCTCAGGAGAAAACAGCATGTAATATCTATGAGGTTCCGGTGTTTCTAACTGGATATTGGCTTGAGAAGTAGTCTTACTCTGCAGATGGGCTGGAAGTAAATTGGCTCAGCTACTGAAAAGAGAGAATCAAAGAAATGTGAAGCCATTCTATAAGTTTATGTGTGAGCATGATTTGTAGAAGGGCATTCCCACACACCATCCCATCTTCTCAAAATTATTGAACTATTTCATAGCATAGATGACAGCAATAAACAAAGTCCATAATGGTCAGCCTGGCTCTGCTTAAAAAAAGTGATCAGCAAAAAAAGATGTATTGGGTGGCAAGCGCGAAATATGCATCCTTGTGCATCACATACCCCTAAGATGGGAGAAATATGCATCCCCAAAGAGCATGCATTTTGTAAAGGAGCAAGCAAAATAACATTTATTAATAGCAGTTACCCTTTTCTATTCCTTTTAGAGTACATTAGGGACATTTGCATACGGAATTCCATATATTACACAAAGTTACGAGTGACATTGAATGTAAATTTTCCAGTACTATTTTAAAGCCCTAACCAGCAGCAACCATGACAGCAGCATCCATTAGACAATGAAATAATATAACCGGCAGCATGGACACAGACCAAGCTGAGATTGAACTGACAGCTCTAATTTATACACATACATACACAAACTGCATGGAAAAGCAGTGAGCAGTTTTGTCCTCTCTCCCTACCAATTTACTGCCTTTCCACAGTGTGCACTGAAAAGCAGCATCTCTTTTCACCACTCAGCTTGTAAACGGCTGGGAACTGGGAATGGAGGAAAGAAAGAACCTGTCTTCATAGCCCAAGAACTGTTGAAGTGCTCTGTACTGCTTAATGTGAAAGTAGTTCTTTCTTTTACTCCATGGCATAGGAATGCAGGCACTTCCCCTGGTTTCTTCCCCCCCTTCCATTATTTTATCTTGCCTTGCCTTGCATTGTGGAGAGAGATGGACAGTTGCCTAGGTTTCTATTCTGCTCACTGAGAATGGAGAAGTTGTTTCACATCAAGCAATGTGGAAAGGCGGAGGGAGACACAGGGCAGATCTAAGGGAGAATCCAGATGGGTTAAAGCCAGAGATGGTATTCAGCAGGTTCTGACCAGTTCTGGAGAACTGATAGTGGACATTTTGTGTAGTTCAGAGAACCAGTAAATACCTTCTCTGACTGGCCCCGCCCCCCATCTATTCTCTGCCTCCCAAGTCCCACCTGATTAGGTGGAAATGGGTAGTTTGCAGTAACCTTCCCCTGGAGTGGGGAGGGAATGGATATTTTATAGTATCCTTCCCCTGGAGTGGGGTGGGAACAGAGATTTCCCCCCGCCATGACCACCAAGCCACACCTACCAAGCCATGCCATACCCATGAAGCCAGGCATACAGAACTGGTAGTAAAAATATTTGAATCCCACCACTGGTTAAAGCCTTTGGTTGTAAGTGCTATCCAAATCTTTAAATCATGGTTTTCTTGCAGCATTTCAACAAAATTCAATTATCTACATTTTATAACTTCTAAGAAAAAGAGTCTCCACAAATGCAAAGTACAGGTAACAAAGAACAAATAACAGCTTGCCTTCAGAAGTTGTGACAGTTCATTACTGGAAGCTGTCAAGAAGAGACTGGACAGCCATTTGTCAGAAATGGTGTAAGGTCTCCTGCTTGGTCAAGGGGTTGGACCAGATGACCTACAAGTTCCCTTCCAACTCTGTTAATGTATTATATTACAGGGAATTCTTGACTTATGACTACAATTGGCACCCAAATTTCCATTGCTAAGCAAGGCAGTTGTTAAGTAAGTTACACGTGACCTTATGCCCTTTTTTGCCATGATTATTAATGAATCACTGCAGTCCTTAAGTAAATTTAGCTCCCCCCATTGACTTTGCTTGTTGGAAACCAGGGGAGAAAGTCACAAATGGCAATTCCATGACCCTGGGATGCTGTAACTGTTGTAAATACAATTTCCAAGGTTGAGGTTTCCAAGCACCTCAATTTTGATCACTATGGAGATGCTGCAACAGTTATAAGTAAGGGCACTAGTTGTAAGTAGATTTTTCAGGGCTGTTGTAACTTGGAATGGCCAATAAATGAATGTTTGTAGGCTGAGGACTGAGGTGAGGTGGCGCAGTGGTTAAATGCAGCACTGCAGGCTACTGCTAGATCAGCAGTTCAGCGGTTCAAATCTCACCGGCTCAGGGTTGACTCAGCCTTCCATCCTTCCGAGGTGGGTAAAATGAGGACCCGGATTGTTGGGGGCAATATGTTGACTCTCTGTAAACCGCTTAGAGAGGGCTGAAAGCCCTATGAAGCGGTATATAAGTCTACTGCTATTGCTATTGCTATTGCCTGAAAGCCCTATGAAGCGGTATATAAGTCTACTGCTATTGCTATTGCTATTGCTACCTGTATGTTTGGTCAATGATCTACTAACCCAAATGAGTTGAGAACAAGAATGAGAAATGGAAATAGTTTACAGATATCAAAAGCCACATTCTCCGTTGAATTTTTTTTAAAAATAAAGAGGTTAATGAATGCCATCAAATGTTCCATTTAATCAATGCGGTTTAATATAGGAGAAAGAAATTTCATTTCTTGAAAGCTAGTTATGCTCAAGGGCACTTTTGATGGTTTTTTTACTCTCAGTAAGAGCAGAGTTTCTCCAGCAAGAGCTTTCGTATCAGAATTCAGTAATCAGTTAAGTTTCTAATGCAATATATTTCGTTCTAACTCCTATTATTCACTGCTTGGATGCTGACCTTCTGAAAAGCGTAACTCCATTGTGTGATTTGTCATTCCAATAATATAAATATGAAGTCTACAGTGGAGAAATTGTATTTAATAGAAATTATAATTTGGTTGGTTTTTTTGAGTGTTCAGAAGCAAATTCCAATTATGTATCTTGTTATTTTGAAAGAAAGGAAAATAATTGCATGAAAGAAGCAACCTGCTGATTTGTCAAGGCTCACGTGTTTTGAAGGTCTGCAGAATTGCGACTGCTTCAACAAATAATTGTGCAATCCATTGCAAATAACACAGAACTATTTTTTTTATTTCAAGTAAAATAAACTGTACTTTCTTAACACAACCTGAAAAGCCTTATTTTATTACTGAATTTCATTTTGAAAGAAAACAATCTTATACCACTTCAAGCTCCCCCACACTGCCTCAACTGTGCACCTTCTTAAAAGAATGCTGAACTTCACACAACATTACTTCAACTTCTTTTACTTACCAATGCTTTTCTCCTAGTGGACATTTTGGCAAGACATTTTTAATTAATTATCTTATACCTTCAGAATCCAGGTATTCTCCAAGGCAGACTAGGGCTGGTAAATCAGTTGTAGTCTGAATCAATACATGTAATCAATTCTTGAGGCTGTGCCTGCCCATTACAAAATGTTAACAACCAAAGATTGTATTAGATGGCCCCTGAAACATTGTTGGGGAAAAAACAAAAATAAAAGAGTGTTTTGCTCAAACTAATCTACTCTTGTGACTTAATGTGAGATTATGATGGAAAGAATGAGCCTTTTCTTTTTCTTTTCTTTCTCTCTGAAGCAGTAGAAATAGTCAAACCACCTCTATGCTCCGGAGACAAAAGATTGCTTTTTGGGTGTTTACCGGGTGTGATAAAAAAAGATCAGGATTTTCACAACACCTATTTTGTGAAATGGGAATTAAAAATGGGTGGAATAGGAAAGGGAAAGATGAAGAAAGAGACAGAGGGGCTAATTCTGGCTGCACAAGACGAAACCTTAAGAACAAATCCTTACAAAGCCAGATCTGAGAAGATAGCAACAGACAGCAAACACCCCTCTGCAAAGAAACTGAAGAAACAGCAGACCACTTAGTTACTGCACGGCAATCTCACGGATTGACTACAAGCAACAGCATGACAGAGCAGCAACAAGAGTACATTGGATTATCTTCAAGAAATGTCATTTGCCTGCGAGCAAGAACTGGTGGGATGACAAAACAGACACAATAATAGTGAATGAAGCAGCTGAATTGCTCTGAGACTTTAAACTGATAAACATCCGCTATATAACATCCCATACTTTACAACTGCCAATAAGAAAGGCTAAAAAGGCTACGTGCAGCAAAACAGAAGAGAAAGAACTAGCGAAAAGAACAAAATATAAAGACCTGCAAATAGAAGTAGAACAACTATGGCAAAATAAGACAATAGTAAATAATACATAGTACTGTATTTTTCGGAGTATAAGACACACTGGAGTATAAGATGCACCAAGGTTTTGAAGGGGCAAATTAAAAAAAAAGTTTTTGCACTATGCAAACCTTCCGACAATGGGCCCTTTTTGCCAAAAAGAAATGCATGCATAGCCTCTATAAGAAGGCTTATAGAGTACTCCTGGGGGATGGGGACGGGGGGAATTGAGCAAAAAAAACTCCTGTTTTTCACTCATTTCTGCCTTCCCCAGCCCCAGGAGCTCTCTGAAAGCCTCCTACAGGCTCTGCATGGCCATTTTGGTGAAGGGGGCAGGGGTTCTGGAGGCAAAAAATGCTATATTCAGTATATAAGATGCACCCAGATTTTCAGCCTCATTTTTGAGGGAAAAAGGTGTGTCTTATATTCCAAAAATAAGGTAATTAATGCCTTGTGTGCAATTACATAACATCTGGAGCACCACTTACACTATCAGGATTGACAAAATCAGCCAATTGCAAAGGGCACTTTACTTGGAACAGCTTACATCCTGTGATGATACCTCTAAGACTATTAAACAATATCTGCCTATCCCTGATCTTTGGGAAGAATTCAGTAGGTGAATAAAATGCCAAAACCAAACATCTGGATGATTGTGAGACCAACCGTAATAGTTAAACAAAAAATATGACTTTGGCTGCTATTCAGACTAATTAGTGCTAGTTGTACAAAGAATAAGAATGAACAGTACATCATATACTAAGCTCATGCAGGAAGAGCACACAAATTGATTGTGAACAATGACATAAGACACAAATAAGACTGTTTGTAAAAATTATCTGGTAAAATTATCTATGGGAATTTAGAATTGAAAAAAAAGTAATACAAATGAGCTGGCTAAAATATTGTGAGATTTCAAAAGACAGACTGATAACATTTGGCTCATAATATATCAGATTTAACTGTGGTTGAAAAGAAGAAAGTGTGATAATTGTTCTCACCATATCTGGGGATAGTAGAATAGAAAACAAAGAATTGGAGAACATGACAAAGTATCAAGATCTGAAAATAGAAGTTGAAAGATGTTGGCATAAGCTGGCCATAGTAGTCCCAGTGATTATAGGCACATATGGTGCCAAACCAAAAATCGGCAAAATTACAAAAGGCCACGTTGCTTGACTTAACATGCTATGCTGACTATGCTGACATATTACAGATTCCAGAACCACCTTTTGGGGAAGATGAGTGGCATAAAATTTAAGAAATCAATAAATACAACATCCTAGATTTTTTAAAAAGGACTTGATACATATAAAAGCCAAGATGAACTAAGGAATTAGCAGGTGTCATTTTACATTGCTGCGTATGTAATAATAATTCAGACAACAACATCTGTTTACTGTAGGTCATTGGAAGGACTTGGTAGAGGGATAAAAATGACTGTGCAACCACTACTATGAATAATAATGTATCAACTTTGTAGATTGCCCAATTCAGAAACTCTGAATGGTAACAGAATCAGCTGCCAAGTTATATCAAGTTGTGTCAGCAACAATCTGCATAGCTGATACCAAAGTCCAATGATAAAACCAGGTCTTTAAGACCTTACAAAAAGTTAGCATGGTCAGCACCAATCTAATCTCCAGGGGCAATACTCCAAAGGGCAGATGCCACAATAGAAAAGCTCCCTTGCTGCTCCACATCAGATGGTGTTCCCTAGCAGATGGGACCTAGAGTACACCTCTCCTGCCAACTTGATGGGGTGTTGATGTAGATCAGGCATATCGGATTTGCGGGCCACAGGCTGGATGAGTCATGTGCTGGCCACGCCCATGCTTAGTTTAGGGAAGGGGAAAAAGTCATTATACATCACGTGATGATGCCCTGATTACACAAGTTTGACACCCCTGATATAGATGTAATGGGAGAAAGGCAGTTTCTCAAATAACTCATTTCATGCCATGAAGGGCTTTATCACTATCATTAAAAACCAGAAAATAAAAGGAAAACAACATATGACATTAGAAGTAAACTAAGGAAATAAAATGGAGATCAGCACAAATTATACTAAAATTGTCAGATGTGAAGAATCAGGACCATTTGTAAGGTTGCAGCATAGAAAACTTATTCAAGCCTATACACAAGAATCTAATCAGATAAAGTTAAACACTAAATTGGTGCCTGATGAGGGCCCATAGAATTGAGTTGGATTTGGAACACTTGTGGGAATGCAACAACTCTAAACTGATGACATACTTAACTCTGCCTCTTGGCTCTGCCTGCTCTTCTCCTAAAAAATATGCTATATCAAAGTTCTAGGCATAAGATCTCATGATCGTGAGACACACAAAATATATATTGTTTGATTATATGTCTTAACTCTTGACAATCACATAGATTTTCTCCATGACCCTCAACTCCTAACCTGGTGCTTCAGATCTTTCAATAGTGCAATCATTGCCATTGTAACTGAATCCATCCACCTCATTGCTGGTTGTCCTTTTTTTCTGCCTTTCTCAGGTTTAGAGCCTCCTTAAAAGAAATAGATCTGTGCATATTATCCAAAGTAGGATAATATACAAATTTTTGTATGTCTTACTTACTGGGTGAGTCTCGCATGTTTCTAAACCAAAATCTGATTTCTTTAGGTGTTACATCATACCAGTCATTATGGATATAATCATAGATTATAATTAAATTTCTGCATGAAACAGGTCATTGATATTGTAACACAAACCGTCCTAATTTAGCACAAATGTGAACCTAGCCACTGATTATATTAATTTTAAGCATGTGAGCACTTAAGACCTACCGGTATTCTGAAATCTTGGGAGTCCTCTAAGCTTTAGAAAGAGATTGCGGAAAAGATCACTTTATGTTAATTTGCAAGATCACTCTGCATATGCTTTTTCACATTTTATTATCATCACATTTGCATCAAGCATTGGCTGGATGGATCTTGTGTTTGGGGTTGTTTTGGTCATAAGCTGTGAGGGTTTTTTTCCTGCAAAAACCTCTTAAGGTGGAATTTTTCCCCCGGTTTTGTGTCTGCTGATGGATTGGCATCCCCTAAAAAAACCCCATCTGTTTTTCCTTCCAGGGCATATCTGGGGAGAGTATAGGTTGCTGCCAAGCTTCAAGAAGAAGTGAAGCAAAGCTTGCCTGCATGATGTTGGCTTTCATCCAATGTTTAAATTGATCCCTACGGCTGCCTCTGTTTTGAAGAATGTGTGCAGATAATAAACAAAATAGAGATTAGGTGAGGTATAAGGCACTTTAAGAAAGCTGAGCCAATATCCACACATACAGTATGTACAATTAGTAAAAAGCTGAAAAGCAAAAGAAAATGCTCTTAGGGCAAATCCAAAGTGCACAACAACAATATGTGTCTTACCCTAATTGGAAAGAAAATGTATTCCCAATACAATCAATTCCAGATGTGCTAATTAATTAATCTATCATTCATGTGAACTATTTGATTTCTTATTTTCTTTAACTATAAAGTTTTATAATTACCCATTGAGATACTGTTTGTAAACCTCTTTCTCACACTCTTTCTACAAATCTATTGAGTTGATTGTAAATGATGCTCTAATTAGCTAATGTAGATTTTCCCGTTTATCTGTGTAGAAAATAGAAAGCACATGAGAAGGAGAGGAATGTTGTGGTGAAGGAACACCTGTCTCCTTTTGAATAAATATGAGCCCCAGAATCAGTGCCTATGAATATGCTCTAATGAAGGGATCAGAGTGGGATAGTTGGAGAAGAGGATTGAGGAAGATGGTCTCTAGCACGAGGAGAAAATTGCCCAGAAAGCATCTGCTAGAATAACCTTGCCAGTCCTAAATAAATATGCATGCAGTCTCCCCCACTCCCCCTAATCACAAAGGTGACTGGACTTTCAACAGGATTTTCTGGTTTTTCTTTGAAGACATTTTGCTTTTCATCCAAGAGGCTTCTTCAACACTTGGATGAGAAGCTTTTTCAGCTTCTTGGATGACCATGACCTGGATGACTGAGAATTTCCATAGACATCTTCCCCAATCATTATCTTTTTGGGTTTTCCTTTGGGTTATCTCACCATCCCTACTTTCCTGCCATCCTGCACCCCTGCCACCCTGCAGTTTGCCGGTTCACTGACAAATGTGCGTTCGACAAAAGCGCGCAGACAAAACCGCGGGGAGAAAAGCATGAGTTAGAAATCACGCCAACGAATGAGCACAGAAGCGCACTGACAACAGTGCGCCAACAGAAGCACGCTCTAAACCTAACCCTAAAGGTAACCCTAACCCTAACCCTAACCCTAACCCTAACCCTAACCCTAACCCTAACCCTAACCCTAACCCTAACCCTAACCCTAACCCTAACCCTAAACCTAAACCTAAACCTAAACCTAAACCTAAACATAACCTTCACCCTAACCCTTACCTTAACAGTAATGGCGCTTCTGTCAGTGCTCTTTTGTCGGCGCGCTTCTGTGCTCATTCGTCGGTGCGCTGTCGACATCGTGGTTTTATTGCCGTGGTTTTGTCGGCGCACTGTTATCGGGCGCGCATTTGTCGGGTCACACAGTTTGCCATACTCAGGGGACTTTTGCTGCCTTTTTATTTTGCTGTTGACAGGCACTCACCCTGGCTCTTCATGAGGCAGCTGCTGTTGGTGTTCAGCCTCCCTAAACCTGGATTTATTTTTCTTTTTTTAATCCTTATCACTAGATCCTCAAGTTTGGGAAGAATGAACTTCAGAAGATTCTCTATATCTTTGTAGAGTTCAGCGTTTCCTTTCTCTTACTTGCTTGTCAGCTCCCCACCTCTTTGTCCACAAGGATCTCTGACAGACTACTTTGCGATGGAGGCATCGGTAATAGATTATTGTGTGTATGTCGAAGACTTCTGTGTACATTACTTTAAGCTCTCAAATGGAAGACAAATAAAAATGCAATAAATAAAAAGTACACAAAAGGCTGATGCAATCCAGAGGAGTTGTTAAATTAAAATTGCCGGATGGAAAGGAGATAGAATCCTTAGAGATGGTAAGGTGAATAAACAGAGAGATATAAGGAAACAATAAAAGAGTTCTTGTTTTTTAAAAA
Source organism: Thamnophis elegans (assembly GCF_009769535.1). Taxonomy (NCBI): domain Eukaryota; kingdom Metazoa; phylum Chordata; class Lepidosauria; order Squamata; family Natricidae; genus Thamnophis; species Thamnophis elegans. Next base: position 103,533,367 of record NC_045543.1, on the reverse strand, counting down.
ATCAAGATGGAAGGAATGACTGCACAGTTGAAATTCCATGCTTTGCATGTGTAATGGAGCAATATCTCTGATCACTATAAAAATATTTTCCAGAAAATATAAGAAAACATTACACATTCCTTATTTCACTGAACTTCAGAACTCTTTTCTGTGATTATTCTATTTTTTTCCTTTTTTTCTTTCTTTTTCCATTATTTAACTCTGATGAAAGTAAAAATATCTGTGACCTATTCCATGGATTCATAGTAAATTATAATTTGAGTAGCATACAATCAGAAAAAATATGACATCCTCTGGGAGATATATATTTACAATATAACTTTTATATTTATTTTCATTACATTTTTAAGGTCATTCTTCTGTCTTAAATTCCTTCTTTATTGGTTTTGGATGTTATTCTGTGACTATTTATATTTCTTAATATACAATTGACCGTAGCATTTATTTTGAATATAAAAATATTTCAGTCATTGTTTTTATGTTCTAAGTCATTTTATTTAAAATGTTTGATGCTAAAATATCTCTTTTGATACACTATCTTGATCACATTCAGCAATTTTGCAAAGTCATTGTTCTTGATTCTTAATATCTTCTTAATATCTCATTTTGTGCCTTTATAAGAGCATGGAACAGAATGGAATGGAATGACAAAGTTGAAAGTGACCTTGGAGGTCTTCTAGTCCCTGCTTAGGCAGGAAATCATATACCATTTCAGACAATGATTGTCTAATCTCTTCTTTAAAATTCCAGTATTGGAGCATTCACAACTTCTGGAGGCAAGTTTTCCCACTGATTAATTGTTCTAACTGTAAGGAAATTTGTCCTTAGAACTTGATTGCTCTGTCCTTGATTGATTACCATCCATTGCTTATTGTCCTGGTGTTTGGAGAATAGCTTGACTCCCTCCTGTTTGTGGCAACTGCTGATAATCTTCATGGTTAGTCCTTCTATAGGAAGATAATAAAGTAGTTATTCCTACTATCACTATCACTTGGTCTTTGGCAGAAAATGAGCTTCCGTATGTATGATTGAGTATGACAGGTTTGCTGCTATCTTTAATAGAGCTGGCAAGGCACATACATATAAACAATTCAAATGGCAGTGGTTTTATTATTACAATATGGTTTGTACAAGACTATACTTGCATTGTTAGGCTAAATATAGTGAAAGAGAGAATTATTGATAATATCCATGGAGATGACTCTTCCATTTGGAGATCCTAGATCAGAGAAAAGCTTCATCCAACCTGGCTTTTTTTAAAAATAAAAATACATATTGAAAACATTTCATGACTCAGACCTAAAAAAGGCTTGTAGCATACTAGAACAGGTTGACTGTTTTATTTAGGATTAAAAATTGGCTTCTTTGAGTTTGTTTGTTGGAAGCTAGCAAAAATAGGTAATTTGTTCAGCATCCTCATAAATTTAAAAGATCCCTTTAAAAAAGGTGCTTTATCAGGAGGCAACAAGACTTTCTTGTTTTATCTTTGAAGATGTTTCGCTTCTCATCCAAGAAGCTTCTTCAGCTCTGACTGGATAGTGGGGAATGGAAGGATTTATGTTCCTTGTAGAAAGTTGGTCATTTGCATCCTTTTAGAGGGTCTTTGAGGCACTTGGAGGTTTATCTGTGTCCTCAGGGTCACCTGAGTAGTGCTCCTGGTTCCTGTAGTCTGCAATTTTTTCCTCTGGAAATCCATTCCTACTCCCACACCATTCAAAGGGTGTTCATCTCAAATTGTATAACTAAAAGGCTGCAGAGATTCTTAGTCATCCAGGTTTGAGGACAAATCTCCAAGTGTTCAATGACCCTCTAAAAGTATGAAAATGACCAGCTACCTGCAAGGAATATAAATCCTTACATTCTCCACTATCATGTCAGAGCTGAAGAAGCTTCCTGGGTGAGAAGTGAAATGTCTTCAAAGACAAAACAAGAAAGTCCAGTTGTCTCCTGAAAAAGTACCTTTGGGACAACCATGAGCTGGATGACTGAGAATCTCTACAAACTAAAAGGTCACTGAATGAGTAATGGTTAAGTGAGGACAACCTGTAAGTCTAAGACCTGAAGCATTGGTAGATGAATAAAAGAGAATTAATCAGCTGGCCAATACAAAAAAGGAAAAAAGCTCCATCTAGGGAATTTTTCTGGCTTTCTTATTTGTTCAGAGATACAATGAAGTAGAAGTTCCCATTGATGGGGAATTTCTACCTTGGAAGTCTTGAGAAAATCCTGTAATCTTTCTTCTGGAGCAGAAGCTGACCTGAAAGCTGTCTTCTTAAGTTCTGTTGAAGCCTATGCTGGGGTAGGCCCACAGTGAAATAATGTTTAGCTTTCTACTTAAAGAGCAAATCTTGAAATAATTCACACCCGTAGGACTTAATTTACTGCTATAACTTTGACATGATTTTGATTTGTTTGATCAGATAAAATGGAAACTGGTGGATAACTTTCAGAAAATCCACAGACAACACAGCAATCCATTTGGTTAATAAAATTTTGGGTATATAACATTATTCCATGAATCTCTATCAGCAAAGTGAAGAGTGTATATTTTAAATATTGCAATACCACACTGCACTATTAAGTAAGCTGAGAAGTGTATCAAGTGGTGTCCATGGTATTTGTGGCATCATATCCATGATAGTATCTGTTTGAACCATAGTTCTTTCCTTAACATTGTCTATTATTTAAGGTACACATTTTCTGTGATAAATTTGTATGTATTAATTTCTAATTTATTTATGACAAAACAAAATTTCTTTATATCAAAAGACTCACTAAGACAAAGATGATTACTGCATACGGTAAATTATCACTACTGTAGCCATCCCATTGAAGAAAAATAGTTATGGCTTCTTTTTATTTAGTGTGTCATAGATCAGTCTTTTAGATACAGCTGTTTTATTTGCTGTTGGGCTTTAGAGAATTATGTTGTCCATATACATTTCTTATCTTCCTGAAAGAGAAAGAAAGTGGAATAAAGAAACAAAATATTTGCTAACTCTAATTAAAACCAACAAAGTCTTTTGGAACGTGTGTTTAATTTAAATCAGAAATACAGGAATTTGTAACTGTAAAATATATTTGGGAATTATGTTGTTTTATATGATTCAATAACTTCATAATCTTTAACATTTATTTGGCTAGGCATATGCCCTTTTCTTATAAATTACAATGGAACGAATAAACATTGTGGTGTAGATGCAGAGTCTGCTTGCTTTAATCGTATTAGCTGTCACAGTGTTGGTCATTGGATAAAAAGACCAGAATATATGTTTCTAACTAATCATTTAGTCAAGGCATATTTTTGAATACAAAAATAAAGATAACAATGGTTACTCAGTTACTGGTCTTCTACAGGTTCCCTTTGTATCTCTTCCATTCCTTTTTTTTATATTACATTCTATCATTAATTCCTTATGAAAATAAGATAAGATTGGAATGTTCCCAGGATTTCTCTGGGATTATTATTCTGTTATTTTTTCTATTTGTATACTTTTAATTTCAGGTACACCTTTTTATTTCTTCTTATCTGTCATAGGAAATTTGCATCATTAAATTATTTGGTTTTCTCTAGATCTCCTCTGATTTTTGTCAACTTTCCTTCCTTAATTATTTCTATGGCCTCAGCTGATGTATTCATTATTATCTTGTGACTATTGTTCTGCATTTTCCAGATCCCTTTTTTACATTTACTGGTATTTCCTCCCACAAATTGCTCAAGTTGCTTGAATCTCACCCACAAACATCTTCAATTCTAAAAATTTCAATACCAAGAATTTGATAGTCAGTGTTTATCTTCTCCCTCAATTCCTCCTTTAATGTACAACAAGGAAAGGCAAAAACTGTCATTCAGCAGCCAGCCTCCCCTGAGCTACCCCAATTATGGAGCAACATAATTCAGTACTCCTACATTAAAAATAAAATACATTTTATAGCACTCATGCATACACAATCCAACCTTTTTTAGAAAATTTATTTGTGTGTATTATCTAATAAAGGTTAAAGTTTCCCTCATACATATGTGCCAGTTGTTCCCAACTCTAGGGGGTGGTGCTAATCTCCATTTCAAAGCTGAAGAGCCAGCACTGTTTGAAAACATTTCTGCAGTCATGTGGCTGGCATGACTAAATGCCAAAGGCACAAGGAACACTGTTACTTCCCACCAAAGGTAGTCCCTATTTTTCTACTTGCATTTTTACGTGCTTTCGAACTGCTAGGTTGGCAGTAGTTGGGACAAGTAACGGGAACTCACTCCATTACGCAGGGCTAGGGATTCACACCATTGAACTCCTGACCTTTCAATTGACAAGCTCAGCATCTTAGCCACTGAGCCACCACGTCCCCTATATTATTTAATGGTTTATCTCAAATTCTCAGACTGCTATAAAGGGAAGTGTGAGTTCTGAAAATTTAAAAGTTGTAAAGAACACATTACAATTTTCTAACGTCTTTCTTTCTATCTATCTTGCTGCTTCCTTGATTTAAAAACAAACACAATTTGTCAATTGTGATGGGGAAATCATAGCATGCAGCTACTTTTGTTACCAGGCATGTTCCTCATAGCTAGATGTTGTTTTTTCCATGTTGCCATGGCAGCACGATTGCACGGGGTGGGGAGTGAGATTTAAGTTGAAACTAATGCATACAGGGACAGACTGACCTCAAAGAGAGGATAATTTAGTGGCTGGATTGAACTCAGGAACTGGGACAAGAGAGGGGAGTTTCCACCAGTGAAAAAACAACAACTACTACTCATGAAGTCTGCAGATCAGCTACAATTCAAAAAAATCCCAAATCGCTATAGTTTAATGTAAAACCAAAGTGATGTTTGATGTGATGTTCTGGTGCCTGGAGACTGTGCGGATCTGGGTGGGGACAAACAGGCTCAAGATTAATCCCGTCAAGACTGAGTGGCTGTGGTTCCCGTCATCCCAATTTGTGCATCACATACCATCTTTGATGATTGGGGGAGAAATTTTAGCCCCCTCAGAGAGGGCCTGCAATCTGGGAGTCTTCCTGGATACACAGCTTAGTTTATAAGAACATCTTGCGGCCGTGACCGGGGGGGAGGGGGCTTTTACCAGGTTCACCTGATACGCCAGTTGCGCCCCTTCCTGGATCGGGATGCCCTGTGCATAGTCACTAACACCCTCATCCTTTCTCGCTTGGACTACTGTAATGCTCTCTACATGGGGCTGCCCTTGAAGAGCACCCACAGGCTTCATGGGGGTACCTAGGTAATCCCATGTTACACCCCTTTTAGGCAGCCTGCACTGGTTTCCAGTTGTTTTCTGGGTGTGATTCAAGATGTTAATTATGATCTTTAAAGCACTCCATGGCTTAGGCCCAGGGTACTTGTGAGAGCGTCTACTGCCACCGGTAGCTCCCACCATCCAGTATGATCCCACAGAGTTGGCCTCCTCAGGGTGCTGTCGGCCAGGCAGTGTCGGCTGGCAACTCCCAGGGGGAGAACCTTGTCTAGGGGAACACCTTCTCTTTGGAATGAACTGGTCCCGGAGCTTCGCATAATCCCCAACCTCTGTTCCTTCTGGCATGCCCTAATAAGTTGGCTTTTTCAGCAAGCTGCCGTGGCCTGAATTAGAATAAAATAAATTATTAATTTTAAATTGTCAATTTTAATGTAATCTATTTGATGTAAATTGTAAATTGAAGGTTATTGGATTTCCTATTTAATCTTTTTTAACTTTTGTCATATGTGGTTTTATGTTGTATGCCACATGTACATATAAGTCCAATAAAACCAAACCAAAGTAGAATCAATGCACAAACTCAGCTCTAGAAAACAAATGACAGTGTGATTAGCTATTGAGCTTGTGTCCAAATGATGCAAAACACTGAGGGGGGGGGGGGCTTTTCTGAGAAAAGAAACATTTTACTATCGACCTTAGTGATATTTAATTCAAGTACTTAATTTTTAAAATGTGTTGAAGGATTTGTTAAAGTTCCTTTAATTTCTGATCTCCCAAAATTATATCAAATTTTCAGCATTCCAAATATGTCACCATCCTGCTGTTTGCAAACCCTGGACCCAAGGGGGTGGGGTGGGGGAGAATGCACACAGATGTATTCATAAAATACAAAATCTTTTACCTGCTGTTCTGAGTCCTCATAAAATATGGAAAGCAATTTCAGGATTAGATATTTCAGTTTTTTGTTCAAGGTTATTTCTTTTCTTTGCCATTATAATGCTACTTTCTGTAGGTAATTAGAAATATGTGGGTTCTCAGCAATTCACCATTCATTTGCTTCTTTCAGAAAGACAATTTTTGAATCCAATAAAGATACATTTAGATGGTAAATTATATTTTTTAAAATGTACATACAGATTGCTTGGTAAATTACCCAAATATAACTTTCAGTGTAGGAAATCTGTGTGTTACATAAAGTGTTTATTACAGGAGCCTTTTTCTAGTTCTTCTCCAGGACTTCTCCAGAATGATTGGTGGAAAAAGAAGAAGGGACAAGCAAAGAACACATTGCTTTGATCACATCAAATCTGATGCAGTTGAACTTCTAACAACTCAAAGAAGCTGTGCTCGATAGAGTAGCATGAAGAACACTTGCCTATAAAGTCATCAAGAGTCGAACATGACTAAATGGTTAAAAAACAGAGTCTTCAACATCTGCCTCCCTAGAAGAGGGAGTCAACCTATTTTCCAAAGCACCTGAAGACCAGACAAAGAATAATGGATGGAAACTGAACAAGGAAAGATTCAACCTAGAAATGAGAAATTTTCTGACAGTGAGAGCAATCAACCAGAAGTTACCTTCAGAAGATGTGGGAGCTTCAACACTGGAAGCTTTCAAGGAGAGATTGGACTGGTATATGTCAGAAATGTTGTAGGGTCTCCTGCTTGGGCAGAGAGTTGGACTAGATTACCTATAAGGTCTTTACAACTCTGTTAATCTGTAATATATCTAGAGATAATTGCCTAATTAATATTGCTCACTGGATTTTCTCAGGATATAAATACTTAAGGCAGGAAATTACAATATATTGAGGACTTGTACATTGCACAAGTCAAAAAGAGGGCTGTGACAATATTTACAGACCCCTCGCATCCTGGACATAAATTGTTTCAACTCTTACCCTCAAAATGATGCTCTAGAGCACTGCACACCAAGACAACTAGACACAAGAACAGTTTTTTCCCCAAATGCCATCACTCTGCTAAACAACTAATTCCCTCATCGCTGTCAAACCATTCACTAAAGCTGCATTACTATTACTATTAGTCTTCTCATCATTCCTATCACCCATCTCCTCCCACTTATGACTACAGCACTGTAACTTTGTTGCTTGTATTCTTACGATTTATATTGATTGTTTCCTGATTGCTTATTTGTACTCTATGACTATCATTAAGGAAATAGGGATAGCTCATCAGATATCAGTTGCAGCAACTTTATATACAATAGTAGCAGAATAATGCATTGGAAGCAGGCCACTCCTTTGATGTTTGCATCAACCATCTGTTGCTCTCCTAACTGAATCCTATTACAAAAAAAAGTTGCTTCATATTAGATATCTTTTTCCTTCCCCAATGCTTTTTCTTTTGTGCTCTACATTATAGTGCTCTATATTATAGCTACACTGTGCAAACCCTTCAAAAGAGTTGGTTCAGAACATTCAAGGAGATATCAGAAGTACCCCTCTGAATTGTTAAAAGTAGCCAAGTTTTTTTCCAAGCTTGCATGCTGCTTCAGAAGTTGCTTCCAAATGATTTGGCTTGAATGGCACACATATCCATTCTAAGTTGATCCTCCCCAGACTTGGAGGCACTTTCAAAGAGGCTGAGCAGGACTGGGAAATAGAAATGACCACTTTAATTACCTTTTTAAAGGGGTATTTTTGTATACACCACTGGGTGTTGCAAATCGTCTTTGTTTGAAGAATATTGACAGTCCTAAATTTTACACAGTATTATAAATACTGGGCAGTTACAAAACTGCTCTTTGAAACAATTATGGGAGCACTTTAAAAGACGAATGGAATAATAAATCGCACAGGAGCATAGAAATTTGTATCTTAACATTTGAGCACAGATTTCCTCTTGGTGCTTCCTATCTGATAGAAATAGGTACAATCTGAAAATATATCTATTCAGAAATAAACTCATTCAGATTCAGGTAAGCGATTGTAGGATTGCAGCCTTATTACATAAACTGTCCTGAGTTGCTTGGGTTTTTAAGATTGCCACATATAAATGTAATCTTCAATGTATGTATGTATGTATGTATGTATGTATGTATGTATGTATGTATGTATGTATGTATGTATGTATATTCCAGCATAACTCCTGAGTGCCTCAAGCTATTTCAACCAAACGTGGTACACAGATGACTTACCCTCTGGAAACAAATACTTGGGGGGGGGGGGTAAGACACCCTAGGGTATGTGTGTGAGTGTGTGTGTTCCAGCATAACTTTGGAACTCCTGGGCTGTTAAGAAGAGTGAGTGTAGCGTCCTAGAAAGGCAATTGTTTGTGATGTCATGGGAGAGAAAAGGGAGAGCCTGGGCTGTTAAGGAGAGCGAGTGTGGCATCCTAGAATGGCAATTGTTTTTGATGTCAGTTCCTTTGCAGCTTTTTCTTGAAAACCAGCAGTTACATTCGCCCTCCAGTGGACCAATGGGGAAGCGCCTGATGGATTTCGGGCAATGTGCCAGGATCATAAACAGGATGGGAAAGAGGAGTGCATGGGAAGGGAGAGGGCAGGGATGATGGGTATGGGAGTGGGGGAGGAAAGGCCCCTTTCAGTGGCTTCCTGTTAGACAAATGCTTTGATGTCTATAAATACCCAGGCAATGCTGGATTATCAGCTAGTTATATTACTTCTCTGGAAATAAGCAGAGAGTTGAATTTACTTCTAAGTAAAAATAAGATGATATTGCAATACTTTCCACGATCCATTAAAAAGAAGATATATCTCCTTTTGTGGGGGGGGAGAATAATTTTAATAATCTAAGGGGAAAAAATTCCCACACACCTTGGAAAAGACCTGATCTTCAAATATGCATGCTTACATTTTGCTCTCATTACTTCTGCCAGCAATTTAAGCTTACCAAGCATAAAAGCTGACACATTCTCTTATCATCTTGACATGATAAAACCTGAGAGAGAAAAAGCAGCTGACAGTCTCCCAGAAATCCTTCTAAAGAAAGGCAATGTCTTTTCAGCATGTCTTGTCATTCCCAAAAATATTCCAAACTAATAAGTTGACAGGATGATAAAGCAATTTCCCAAAGTTTCAGGAGGCATTGTTAAATTTACACTTCAAGAAAAAACAAAGAGCTGGCTGGATTTTTTTTACCCATTAATTATTACTGTTCCGTGACTTGACAGGAATTCCTGATAATCACCTTGCTTTGTAATACATATAAATATAAAAATACTGTTATTACTAGCTGAGGGTTCTTTGCAGTGATACTTTGGTGGCACGTTAACAGTATAGATAATTTAACAGTTCTATAAATCTGAAAGTGATCTCTAATTAATTGCAACATATTAAATAATATTAGGAGATACATGGTACAGGCAATCAACTGATAAGCAATTGGAATTTTTTGGAGAATTTGGCTCATCAGTCAATTACCTGAGAGGGGGAAAAAGGGGTCCAAGAATAGTACCTTGAATTCTATAATACAGTGGTTCCCAAACGTGGCAACTTTAAGACTGGCTGGAGAATTCTGGGAGTTGAAGTCCACAAGTCTTAAAGTTGCCAAGTTTGGGAACCACTGCTATAATACAAAGATCAAGCAGCAGCTTGGAGAGTCTCAGGGGAAATGGGGGAATTTCAAGGGAGAATGCAGTGTTTGTTTATAGAAAACAGAGAAAAATATAAGCTTTTCTTGCAACAAAGAAAGTCAGAATGTTTGATGTTTCATATCACAACAATGAGGGAGAGATGTGTATGAGCTCTCATATCTAGGCATGCATGCATGAGCTAGGAAGGAACACCTTTTACACTGGGAATTGCTTTCCTTGGAGCAGGAGAATAAAATAGAGAAAAGCTGTGGCATCTATGGGTGGATGATGTCACACTCTTGCTGGAAACGCAGTGCTTGCAGTGAAATGTTGTGCCACTGTTTTCATTTGGATGACAAAATCAATGAGAATCTCATGGCACACCTAGAGAAAAGCTGGATTGAAAAGTGAGAGGGACAACAATTACCTTTCCTTTGTGGTGCAGGACTATTCACATGCATGTTTTATTTCTCAAAATTGAGCATTATTTGGATCTTGCAATAGTTGGAGTAGAAAGAAGATGGAAGGCCCTACTGTATTAATTATTGCTGTCCAATGCTCTTTGACTGGGTCAATTCGTGGTACTCTTTTATTTCCCAAAATCATGGTTCCTTTGGATCTGTGATTCAGGTTATCCAACACGTATAACTGTATAACTTCATCTATGCATAAATACATACATTTATACATACATACATAAAGGTAAAGGTTCCCCTCACACACATGTGCTAGTCATTCTAGGGGACATCTTCATTTCAAAGCTGAAGAGCCATCTCCATGGTCATGTGGCCAGCATGACTAAAACCCGAAGGCACACAGAACATTGTTACCTTCCTACCAAAGTGGTCCCTATTTTTCTATTTGCATTTTTTACTTGCTTTCGAACTGCTACGTTGGCAGAAGCTGGGACAAGTAATGGGAGCTCATGTGGTTACGCGGCACTAGGGATTCAAACCACCAGACAAGCACAGCATCTTAGCCACTGAGCCGCTGTGTCCCCTGGATGGATATACATACATACATACATACATACATACATACATACATACATACATACATACATACGCTGTACAAAGGAAGATTCAACAGCCAAACCAAGAAAAAAAATTACAGTTCAAAATTGCATATTGTTATCAAACTACATAAAATCAAACAGCATGTCTAAATGTATTTTTTTAATTCCATATTTTTATATGAATATGAAACATGGTGCATTAAGTGGTACTACTTGTATGGTGAAAGTTAAATGACCGAAAGAAAGGACAAAAGTGGGTTTTTGAAAAATAAATAAGCCTAAAGGACAGCTTTCTGACTGTCATTTATAGTAAAGGCTGTATGGTCATGGTAATTATAGGGGTAGCATCTTAAAGGTTACCCAGAAACCGATTGTCAACCCACACTTATTCAGGAAAACTAATGCTATATGATCCCAATGCTAGGAGCCAGAAAGTACGCAGGCCATGGCAAATTGGATCAACTGCATTCTACAGCCAGGCCCATGGAGAGCACATTACAGAAGTCTAAGCAGATGGTGATAAGGGCATAGACTAACATAGCTTACAGAAAGGTTTCAAAGAATAAAGGGGGAGTCAAATGATAAGCAAATGCCTATTCCTGTCACTAACAGTAGGAAAGGCCAAGGAACAGTTCATGGTTCTGCAACATTACCTTCTTCAGATACCTTTTTCCTGCATCTGTCTTTTTTAAAATCAAGAAATCAGCAATGCAAATAAGAAGCACTGAAAAGGGATGCTTGCCCGGCCTTAATTTGGAAAGATCATCCTGGTCTTTTTTTAATATTGTTTTTATTCCTTCCTGATCAGAGGTGGTATTCAGCAGGTTCTGACCAGTTCTGGAGAACCGGTAGCAGAAATTTTGAGTAGTTCAGAGAACCAGTAAATACAGAGGTAGTTTCCTATTGGTTCAGCCTTGTTTGATCGAACTGGTAGTGGTATGCCAGCCTGGGTCACAGAACCAGCAGTGACCCAGGCTGGCTTTGCCCCTGAACTGGTTCTCCTGTTGTCGCCGCCATCTCTTTTTTTGAGTTTTGCACATGTGCAGAACAATTTTCATTGAACTGCACAAGTGCGTGTGTGCGAAGCATGCCCACGAGCGAACTGGCAGTAACGCCAGCCAAACCCACCGCTGGATAAATACCACCTCTGATTGGCCCCTCCCCATCTATTCTCTGCCTCTTGAGTCCCAGCTGATCGGGAGGAAATGGGGATTTTGCAGTAACCTTCCCCTGTCACATCCACCAAGCCACACCCATGAAACCACACCATTCTCCCAAGCCATGGCCACAGAACCGGTAGTCACAATTTTTGAATCCCACCACTGCTTTTGAAAGTAGAATTGCAGTATGCAAGTTCCCATTGAAGTAGCTCTTGAATATAGCCACTTTTCCTCAAAGTTGGGTCTTTTTCATAACTATTATGCTGTATTTCTGTTCTCCTTTATTAAATATCTTGCCATTTTTTTTCTTTTTACCTTTGATTTCAGTGCCATTGCCAACCTTACTGAAATGCACTACTTTTGTTTAAAATGTTTTGTTCTCCCTTGCAATGGATAAAAGAAATGTTCTATGAACTTTTTAAATCTAGAAAAAAGAACATACCCTAAACTTTGCTTAACCAATCCTTAGAATTTCTTTAGGAAAATAGATTTTTTTAATAAAAATGTATGTAGTTCCTTATAGTAAAATATTATGCTCAATTTATTGTACTATACACATGCTAAATTATTTGAAGGATTAAGATATTGTTAAATTTTTATGTCTGATATCCTGAATATAATAAAATTATGTATTTCATCATAGTAGAATGAAGAATTGTTCAAAATGTATCATTAGCAGTTGATTTTCGTGTCCATTTCTCATTTGGTTAGAATGCAGTACTACAGGCAACTTCTGCTGACTGCCAGCTGACTGCAATTTGGCAGTTTGATTCTCACTAGGCTCAAGGTTGACTCAGCCTTCCATCCTTCCAAAGTGGGTAAAATGAGGACTCAGATTGTTGGGGGCAATAGGCTGACTGTGTAAACCACTTAGACAGGGCTGTAAAACACCATGTAGTCTAAGTTTAAGTGCTATTGTTATTTATATTTTAGTATGGTTTTATTATTTCAGGCCAATAAATAAAACCCATTTCATTATTCATTATCTACAAGAGATCTTTAATGAGAACTTTGGGGCTTAGTGTAATTGAACAGAATGAAAAAAGTAAATAACAAATGTTTCAGAATACAAAGAGAAAAAAACAACACAAGAGACAAGATGTATGTAAACTATCCTGTTCTATTTTCAGTGTGAATTTCCTATGTAGTTTTGTTTGGTTTTGAAAAAAAATTCTTTTGCTGTGGCACTTGACAAACAATGCATAGTTTTCAGATCAATTCTATGATCAAATACACAAATGGTTGAGTACCATCTGCTACAGTATAGTACCACAGGGTCAAATTCTTGTTTCACCTGTACATCATATTGTTGGATTTTAATTTTCATTAATTCAAGGCCTGCATGTCAATGACAGAGATTATAGGATTTTAAGTTCAACAAATGGGAAACACAGGTTTCTCTGGTTACGCCACTCTTTTAGGAAAAGCCACTGCAAGCAAAGCACTGGATGTAAATGATTTTGGGAAAGGAATGGAATAACTGGGCAAAAGAAAAGGAAATTGCAAAACAGTTCTGGAAAAGTGATAAGCTTTGTTTGCAGTGACTCCTGCAGGTGAAATCAGACTAATTTCCCCTTTATTTTATTTGATACGTGATGGGTCAGAGAAAAACTCTAGCAGGCTTTCAAGATTATGTTATTATAAGCTACAACAATAAAGTAGCATTCCTAAAAAATTTCTGGTGTCTGTTTCCTTACCTGGTCTACCTTAAAAGTCTGACACTGAACATAGAATAGAACATAGAACATAGAAGCACCTTGCTTACGCATCAATCATATGAAGGACTAATCTATACAGTATATATAAAAGCCAAATACCACTCAATCATCATGAAGTCTCCAGAACTGTAAAGCCTACAAACTTGAAATTTGGCATGTATGTTCCTCTTGGCTTCTAGGTGCTCACTAAGAAAGGATTTTTTGAAATGACCATCAGATCATTAGTATTTTTATACAGTAATTAACATACTGTGTTGCTAATGAGTTCTACTCTCTCCACATCTGAAAAGAACTCTGTTCCAACTACCAGTTGCCTCACATTCTGTTACCTAAGTTCAAACTGGCAGACATTCTACTCCTTCACCCAAGATTGGTCTGGGGCTCCTTACAGTGCTAAACATCAGTACCTCACCAAAATGTCTAGGCCTTCTACCTATGCAATTGCTTCCAGACTCAAGGTGGTGGGATCAATATTCCCGTATGTGTTTAAATCCCTGATCATCACTGAGCCAACAGATTGTGAACTGAATTTCTCCTGCATGGACCAATCATATAGTTTTGTTGCAAACATGGGTATCCAGCTAGTGTGTCTGTATAATAAACAGAGATTCATATTATTGTCAACACACTAGTGCTGGTTGAAACACTGGTTTCAAGTTGAAAGCAAGTGGGCTTCACTTGTATAGGCATCTCCATATGAATACCAATAACACAAAGCTCTTGAAGCTGCTGGGTGAGATCATACGCCGGCATGGGATTAAATACCATCAATATGCGGACGATACACAATTGTATCTGTCCGCCCCGTGCCAACTTAGTGAAGCGGTAGAAGTGATGTGTCAGTGCCTGGAGGCTGTCAGGGTCTGGATGGGAACGAACAAGCTTGCACTCAATCCCGACAAGACTGAGTGGCTATTGATGCTCCCTCCCAAAGATTGGCTAACTATTCCATCTCTCAGGCTGGGGGGTGAAATTATACGCCCCTCAGAGAAGGCCCACAATTTGGGAGTCCTCCTGGATCCACAGCTGACATTAGAACATCATTTGTCGGTTGTGACCAGGGGGGTCTTTGCCCAGGTTCGCCTGTTGCACCAATTGTGACCCTACCTGGACCGGGAGGCACTTCAGATAGTCACTCACGCCCTTGTCACCTCAAGACTGGATTATTGTAATGCGCTCTACATGGGGCTGCCCTTGAAGAGTGTTTGAAGACTTCAGCTAGTCCAGAATGTAGCCGCACGAGCGATTATGGGTGCACCTAGGTACACCCACGTTACACCTATCCTCTGCGAGCTGCACTGGCTGCCCATTGGTCTCCGGACACGCTTCAAGGTGCTAGTCGTTACTTATAAAGCCCTGCATGGCATTGGACCTGGGTACCTGAGAGACCGCCTCCTGCCAATTACCTCCCAAAGACCAATTCGATTGTACAGGCTTGGCCTTCTCTGGATTCCATCTGCCAGCCAATGTCGGCTGGCGACCACCTGGGGGAGGGCCTTCTCTGTTGCTGCTCCGGTCCTCTGGAATGAGCTCCCCGTGGAGATCCAGACCCTTACTACCCTCCAGGCCTTCCGTAAAGCTACTAAGTCCTGGCTGTTCCGGCAGGCTGGGGGCTGTTGAAGTATGCGGCCCCACTTCAATTGTGAATGTTGCTGTATTTTTAAATTGTTGTATTGTCTTGTACTGTCTTATTTATCCCCTCTCCCTGTTTTATTGTAAGCTGGAGTCCTTCAGGAGTGGGCGGCATACAAAACCAATAAAACTAAACTAAACTAAACTAAACTCTTGATCCCATGGAACCTCCAATGTGCATGTAAAATCAGTTTTCCTTTAGACTTTTATTAAATGTACAGAGATGGAAAAAGAACCAAGAAGGAATATACAGTATGAGGTGGGGGAGAAGATGGACACTGTGCTTAAAGGCAAGTCCACTTCTCTTACATACATTATTTTTTCAATACCATAAACTGAAAAAGGTTGAGAAAATTGTGGTTTGAAATTACCCATGCATTCCAAGTATCACTTATACATGACCGAACAAATCAACCCAGAGTTTTCTGCTGAGGTGCTAATGATTAAAATTATTTTATTTTGGACACATAATGCAAACACCTACTAGCTGGAAAAGACTAGAATGCTGGGAAAAGTAGAAGGAAGGAGAGGAAAAGAACAACCAGCAACAGAGTGAATAATTCAGTTAATCAAGCAATCATATACTTCATATATTTAAAAACCTACGTGGTAACAAAGAGGTATACAGAGAACTGAATTGAATCAAATTGAAGTGAATTGATTGTACTGGGAAGGCAGAAAAAAACATTTAGTGTATATTGTGAGGTGCACATTGCCTTATTTTATATTGTATGTAGTTGCTCTGTTAGTGGCATATATTAAGTATTATTATGCAATGTATATCACGGTATTGAGAGTAGTTATCCATTGATAAAGGTTAATGCTGTTATCCATCTTCTGGACTGCCTCAAAAGAATCCTTCCTACTCTGCTTCATTTTAGATAAAACCACCTGGGAGCCATGAGTCAGATAAGATTTTATTCCTTTATGCATCTTCTTCTATGTTGACATTTTGTTTTGAATTTCTAACAGGAGTTTGCAGTAACTCAGTAACTGCTAAAATCAACATTTCCAAGCACATTTCCTATTAACTCAGTGGAAAGCTTAATGATTTGAAGGCTTTCTAAGAAAAAGTCAGATTTCTTATTTATCTACCAAAATAACTCAACAAAAGGTCACAATGAATTTATAATAGCAGATGGTTCCAGTAGCCATACATATTGTTATGGCAATGGAATGCCATATTTAAAACTATTTTATACTCTGCCAAAAAGGTCACTCAAAAAGTTAATTGTAGCAAAAGCACTAATTGCTGCTTGAAAAAGCACAGCATAAAATGGCAGATCTACACAAAAAGGCACTTAAGCACATGACTCTAAGAATGTAAATAATCCCCACTGCTACCGGTATAATTAGAATAAATTTGAATCAAACATGGAATAAATAAGAAAACATTGCAAAAAAGAAAATAAAAGTTTAATTAAAATTTAAAAAGTGAAGTTAGCTTAAACAAATTAATCAGATGACGTGTCATGCCAAATAATCTTTCCAATGGTCTCTTAAAATTGGCAACCATCTCTGCATCCAACCTGATCACCCTGCGCCTGTAATGTTGTCCCCTTCTCTTGAAATCTTGAAAATCCTCCTTAGTGGTTATATTAACCTTTCATGGTAAACTATAATATGATTTGTTTTGCTTGGACTTCATGGGTAGTACAAATTCAGTAACTGTTATTTATGAAACATGGTTTATGACTTAGCGTTATGTATGTACTGAACCTCTATGGCTTCCTTAATAAAACAATCTATGGCACAGTGTGATGCACACTGCATGATATGATAGTATTTAATATGCATGCTGCTACTTGGAAATTGGAAAGTGATAGAAACTCCATAGTTCCTTGAGTAGTGAAATATTTCTGAAACCATTGACTGCTTCCCAGTCCTTCCAATGGCAACCATTCCCTCTTACTGATAAAAACAAAATAAGCAGTTGGCTAACTTGAAATCCAACCATGATTCAGACACTCCATCATGGCTGATGGGATGTCATTTTCTCTTGCCATGTAATTTTTGTCTGGATGTTACTAAATGCATGTATTTTTCATGCACGTATGCTCAGAAATGCACAGTGAAGTTTGTTTCCCTTTATATGCCACACGTCTGTTAAATTTCATTATCCAATTAAAGGACAGGTTACGAATACAACTAATAGGAAGGAATGAAAAAAAAAGAAAGAAGAATTCTTTCTCATATTATTTAGTGTGCAATATAAAAAAATGTAATTTATGGGGCGACACTACTGTAAATTTGGAAATTGCAGTGGATGACAAGTTTCTTCTGGTGTTAACTAAATGAAGCATGTAACACCTGTTAGAAAAGCTTTGCTGTCTTCATTATATTTCTGGATAAAATTCAAAGTTAATGTCATCCTCAATGGCTTGGCTGTGGCTACCTGAAAGAACGGATTCTTTGTGCATTATTAATCTGAAGATCATTCTCAAAAGAATTGCTGCATGTTTTTACTCACAAGGAGGGCTGCTTGAAAACAGCGAGAATTTTCTTTCTTTATTTTTTTAATGGAAAGTCTTTCCATTACAAGTTCCATTCCCTCCCTCCCAAGTCATATAACAGAAAAGGTTAATGGGTTATTTTTTATACTTTAATCTTTCTCATTAGGGAACTCATGATTTCATTGCTGCAGCATATCACTAAAGTTATTTTAATTTTAAAAATTGTCAGTGATTTTATCATATCTTATATAGGAGTGATTTCCAGCAGTCACTACTGCCAGTTTTCTCATGGTCGCTTTGCGCATACGCTGCACATGTATACACAGTGCAATAAAAATTGTTCTGCACCTGCACAGAAGCAAAAAGCAAGATGGTGTCATTTATGGTGGCGCCCGAAGAACCAATTCGGAATATGGCAAGCCTGGGTCACTACTGGTTCCAGCAGTCCAGGCCGCCAAACCACTACCGATTCGGCCAAACTGGTTTGAACTGGTAGGAACCCACCACTGATTTGATATCACTTTTGTTTCTTCATTGCTTATTGTGATTACTGTTGCAGCTTGAATCTATGCTATTACCTGCCATGGGCTGGTTGCCCATGCATTAAAAAAATGCATTAAAGAAAATGCAAAGTGAGCAATACAAAAAGGGGGAAAGTACAGACAATGGTCTTTGCCTGACATGTGGACGATGAATCAAAATTAAGAAATAACCTCCAGGCCCAGCAGACAAAGGATGAAGTTATCATCTGGCTGGAGAAAGGGGGCTGAGAATTCAAAAAGTTCAAAATAGGCAAGCTTTTCTCACTGTGAAACCAAGTGAATATAGTACAGACCAACTCATGTTCTTTTAGTCATCTATTTTGGGTTTCCTTGCCCACCTGTCCTTTAGTGTGGACACCTATTCTGGATGAGAATGACTATAACTTGGACATTATGCTGGTTCCACAATGAATGCTGGCAAATAAGACCAGAGATCTGGAATGTACACCTCTGGCAAGAATCCACTGGGTGGAAGGGTCATGGGAAACCCTACAGCCAGCTGCCTGGGATTGAGGGTTAGCTTTTCTAATGTTGGCAGATAAACATGTGATCTGCTCTGGTGAAAGGTCTGTCCTGTCTCGAATTAGATTTTTCATCCTGTAAATTATTTGTAAATACATAGACTGTGGATCTGGGTCTTCTTCATCACAGTAGCAAGAGGCCTGGGGTGTCAAGTATTTAACTGTTATTTACAGACTAGAAAAATGTGAGAGATTTTTGAGTTGCTCATTTCAAGACTGCAACTTAGACTTCAGATGTTGATGGGATATGTCAAAGACACTAAATTACTGCTTAGTGTGACACTTAATATGTTTTTAACACCATGAAACAGTGTGTCTCAACCTTGGCAACCTTGGAATTTAATTCCCAGAATTCCCCAGACAACCAATTAATATAGAGTACTGTGAGCGTAGTGGTTTGTACTTCAGAAAATCTGTAGTTATGGTAATTTATTAGTTTGCACCACAGCACCTCATATAGCAAGAAGCTATGCATAACTAACAATGGGTAAAAAGTATGTAACTTTGCTGGATATTAAACTAAATTATTTCCCCTAAGGATTAATATAACTTGACAAATTGTTCTAACCAGATTAAAAATCATTATAGTAGCACACATTGGGGATATTACTTTTTAACCTGAAGCCATACATAAATTAGAGTTTATGGAACTTATTGATTTATAGAATCCTTTAATATGCTGGCTCTGCTTTCAAATAATCCTTTATTTATTTAGAACATTTCTACATTGAGAAAATATAGTCTTGTCACTACCAAAACAAAACAAGCAAAGAAATAAAATTTTCACCCGCTAAAGAAGCATCAGACTAAAAACAGAACCAAGGGAGAGAACTTCCCCAAAACTCCAGATACTGTTAAAAGGAAAAAAAGAGATCACCTTGCAAACAAACACTGCACTTGTGTTGTGTGAAGCCTGGTTTGCTTAAGCTTGTTTTCTAGGTCTTCATAGCAAACTGAACTAAAAACTAATCATAAGGATGAGGTTGGCACAACATACGAGTTAAAATTTGGTTAGCTTGTTTGTGAATGAGCCATGCAATAACAATCACAATAGGGAGTGTCATTACAAGCCATTTTCTTCATTTCATCTGGTGGAGGACATTAAAAAGGGTTTTGAAGATGATATTAAAATCAAAGAAATGTCCACATGAATGTTTCATATACAACAGACAAATACCCATTTATCTGTAGTTCTACAGGGAACTACTTTATTGTGCCTCTATTTCAATCCACCTTGATACCGGTCCTGGTGAAAGTAGGAACCGAACAAGACCAGCTGTCATGGAAGCCAATACCCATTTAATCATATCATTTATGGGAAAAAAGTAGGTGCTACTGCTATAGGTTCAGAATTATTAATAGCAAATAGGCAGGAATTTGGGGCTAAGGGGTTTAGTGTTAAGGAAGTTAAATTTGTGAATGGGAAGCCCCCAGAAGGTAAATTATTCCTATTTATTCAGTTTAAAATTCACCAATGTTATTTTCACCAAAATGATCCAAAATTGCTTAGCAGCCAAATGGCTTAATTTTGATGATTAATTTTGGGGGGTTGAAAGAAGTTAATGCTGCAGATGGCAAGAGCTTTCTTATGAAAAGTGTCCCATTTTTATTTCCAGCCTTATTTATTGGGGAAAGAGAAAATCCTGAAGTCCCATATTATTCATTTGATCACTGAATATTGACATCCTGATCTTGGCATGAAAGCAAATACAAATAGGATATGCTGTGAAATTATTTGCAATCCACTGGTGATTATTTACCAATGCCTGTAATGAACTGATAATCAGTTTAAGTTCGGATAATGTAGTACAAGTATGGACCATTTGTCATATAATGTTTG
The DNA here is from genome assembly GCF_009769535.1 of Thamnophis elegans. Taxonomy (NCBI): domain Eukaryota; kingdom Metazoa; phylum Chordata; class Lepidosauria; order Squamata; family Natricidae; genus Thamnophis; species Thamnophis elegans. Next base: position 103,512,719 of record NC_045543.1, on the reverse strand, counting down.
AAAAGCCTTCTCAGTGAGCTTACAATACTTAGGAAAATGTTCCCTCTTGTCAGACAAATCTAGAAAAAAAGTTAAAAGGAGCATGAAAATTACTATTATAAAAAGATGAAATATAACTATGCAAAAGAAATTATCTCAGATTGCTATTGTTTTTCCAAATAGACTGTTGCCCAGTGAAATGTTTTGGCTTATTGCTTTATCTAAAATATAGTGAAATTAGAATCAGGAGCACAGAGAAATAATAGTGCTTCAAAGTGCCGAAATTATGTTGAAATGAATATACGGCTAAAGATTAAAGTGTGAGTCTTAACTGAAACCCTGCTAAGTAGTATTTATAACTCAAATCAATATACCTAATGGAAACCTACTTTTGCTAAGAACTCTGCAAAATTATAGGTGATTTCCTACAAGGTCTTTATGCTGTTGTATCAGAATTGATTTTGTTGTGGGAAGGAAATTTTATTGCATTTGTTTTACAGATATTCATCTCTCCCATCATGTGGTTGGGTGGGCAATGAACATAATACATATTTAAGCTTGGCGCTGCTTGAAAAGAAGACAAATTAAGATGGTAACAAAAATAAATGAATATTTTAAAGGAAACATCAATGAATGAACGGAAAGGAAAACTTTAGAAAGAGGACTGTAAAGGTACAATGAAAACTTGCCAAAATCATTGAAGAGGAAACATGAACCCTGAACAGCTAGCTTTCTTTCTTGCCTCCAATGAGATCTCTCCAATAAAAAAATATTGTAAAATAGCAGCCTCTAGTAAACCATTATGTAAGAATTATAATCCCTTTCTTTAAGCTCTCTGAAGTATTTTGATAAAATATTCAATGACATGAAGATAGATGTATTTAAAGTCAGTTCTTTTCTTCCTCCCCATTATTATCCTGCCATTTTTCATATATAGAAAGTAAATACATGGTGTCTATCTTTCTATAAAATGCTAATCCACTCACCAAGCAGATATGCCTTTTTTCTGTGAAAGCTAAGGATTCTTTCCAAAGAAACCTAAATGATCTGAAATTGAATATTCAGCATAATGCAATACTTCTGACACACACATTTAGCCATATTTCTGAATCACAGCTGCAAGACTATGTGAAGATGCATTTTAGAAGTCATGAAGAAGTACTAAATAAGGAAGGAAAGTAAATGGCAGTCTAAGGCACTGAAAAACATGTTCATGGTATTCAGTAGTATTATGTATGGGATGACCTGTGAAAAATGTTCAGTGACAGCAACTGTTTGCTAGATATCAATACACCATAACGAAAGGTTAAAGAATCATGCATGTGGTATTAAGCAGGATAATCTATACATATTAGGAAAGCAGGAGAATAGTTGTGCATGAACACTTACAAACACTCCCACACATTACAATTGTGTACATTTATTGCATAGAAGATTTGGGCATGCAAGTTTTAGAGTACTGTAGAAGATGCCAGACCTAGCTAAAGGACTTAGAATAAAGAAATGCAATGTGTATATAGATTGTGTTCCTTGTAAGGAGAGAGAATCCAGGGAATATCCTGTGAGTAGGAAAAACTCAAGTCAAACAAACAGCGTTATACCTAGGAGACCTGAAAGGTGTAATAAAGGTATAGCTCCTGAACAGTTCACTGCAGGTGGGGTTAGAGTAGGTAGTATTTGTAATGAGACAAATAAGTATCAAGAGATATGGTCATGGTCATTGCCTAAGGAAAAACAAGATAAATGGATGAAAGTAAAGAGAATGTCAGGCAGACAGATAAACCAAACTGAGGAAACTGAGCTAGTGAAAAGAGAAAGTGGAAGTATTCAGCCAAGAAATGGTGAACAGGATGTAAGGAAAAATAATGAGACAGAGTATACAGAACCATTAGAAAATGAAATTATGAGCAGTTCCAGCAGCAGCAGTAGTAATGGTACCAGTAGTGCTGGTAGGAGTGAGAGTAGAAGCAGGAGGTGTGTATATTGACCTAACATCTAGGATTATTCTAATTTTTGGCAGGCTGGTCCTTATCAATGTACTTTAATTAATTTGCTCTTATGCTAAATAGTTATTCCTTTACTCTAACAATTATTTGCTATCTTGTATACTCGGAGTTCAAGGTAACAGATAGGTAGATACCAAAGGTGGGTTCCTACCAGTTCGCACCAGTTCGGTAGAACCGGTTCGTCAAATCTACTGAACCGGTTAGAAGAGATTCCACCAGTGGACCCAGAAAGCAGGCCACACCTACAGAAGAGGTTCCAAACATTTTTGAAACCCACCACTGACACACACACACACACACACACACACACACACACACACACACAGACAGACTCACACAGAGACAGAGAAAGAGAAAGAGAAAGAAAGGAAGAAAAAAATAAATAAAAAAGAAAAAGAGAAAGAAAAAGAGAGATGAAAGAAAAAAAGGGACAGAGACAAAAGGAAGGAAAGAGAGAGAGAGAGAGAAAGAAAGAAAGAAAGAAAGAAAGAAAGAAAGAAAGAAAGAAATAAAGAAAGAAAGAAAGAAAGAAAGAAAGAAAACACATGGTCAGCAAGCCACTCTCACCAGGTCACATGGCCGGCAAGCCACTCCCACAAAGGAGGCCACACCCACAGAGTAGGTTTGAAAATTTTTTGAAACCCACCACTGGTAGATACTCAATACCAAGTGGAAATTAATAATCAATTATAATAATCAATAGCATAATCAAATTGATCCATAATACAGGCCACCTATTTCAGTATTATCTTTTGAAATCCATGTTAATAAATTGACTCAGCACGAGTAAAACTTTATACAACTTCTTTAATGCTCAAACAGTAAAGTAACTTAAACAGATTTTTAGGACAATTGGCACAAAATGCTAATTTCACTAATTTGAATTAATATATTATTCAGTTTGACACAATTAAAAATGCATGAGCATACTTTTAAAGTACTACATTATCTGTGTCTACGTTACCTTCAGAAATTTTTATTTCTACCATTATTTAGATATTATTGTAGGACCACTGGGAAAAAAATCTTGCTGCACTCAAATATCCTCACCAGGGACTTGGCACTAGTCGAACGCCTTTTGGTTTTTCTAGATTTTTTTTTTTACTACTATCCCATTTTTGTTTGTAATGTTTTGCCCTACTTCTTTGCTGTGTCATGTTGCTGGCCTTTTTGGCACAGGCATCTTCTTTTTTTAAATAATTTTTTATTTTATTTTTTATTTTCAAAACAAACACAACACATCCTTCTTTACATGCTGTAGAAAGTGTATCAGTTGGTTACAAAAAAGACTTTCGTGCATCTCTTCCACAGTCAACAAACATAATTCATATTAACTCAAGTAGCAATAGCAATAGCAATAGCAAGTATTTTAACTCAGATGTTTATACATGTTACCATCATCACCATAGCTCCATTTTCATTTGACTAAAATTGTTTAAACGTCATTCATCACAAAATATACCAAGATTTAATACATAACCACATACTGGCATTTCATTTACTATTTCTAAAATCCTGCATTAACACTGAATCTTTATGTCCTATTCTAGCTTAACATCGATAATATTTAATAACAAAATTTTCTAATCCTCCTTTTCAAATCACTGTTTTACAATTTACATACAGTTTCTTTATGTTGTACCCATACCTATATATACATTGTTATCCTTATCCCTCCTTTATTTAACTATATCCTGTATCATAACATTTCCCCCCTAATAATCAAGACTTTAACTGTATCTAACTTATCTTAACTTTATATATAATCCAAAAGGATTTCTAATCTTCCTTTTATTGGTACCATTCAATATTCATATCCAATTATTACTTATCATAACACTACATATTGTATACATTAGTAACATTATCAATTATTTATTTAGCTATATCTATTGTCACTAAATTTCACTAAGTTCAACTAGTTTTAAATTATGCTCTTCCATCTATCAACCTCTATCTTTCCAGTAGCAAAACAGTCTCATATCTCCTGCCATTTGTGATGTCAGTCCTCTAATCATCTTTTTAATCAACTTTGTATGGACTCCTTTTAGCAACTCCTTGCTTCTCTCCTTGCTACTCCTCTCATGTAATTTTGATGCCTTTCTTCTGTTTCCTTAATCAGCTTATCTTTGATTATCAGTAGTGTTATCAATGATATTGCTAATAAAATTTCTCTCTTTAAATCCACAAATTCTTTTTTTTTCCTTCTGTATCTTGCCATCTGGGATAGATTTCCTCTCCATTTAGTTCCTCTTTTAGTATTCCTCTCTTTCCATTTTCAGAGACAAACCAATCACCATAAATATCAGCAAATTTAATTTCTTTATATTCATTTTCCTCTTTGATTTTTAGGGTTTTAACCACCACTTTTTCCACTTGATAAACCTCTTCAACTTCTTTATCATATTTTGCTGTTAGATGCTCTAAGTCTTCCAGCTTCTTCTCTCTCCTCTCATATGTATTTAATAATTTCTGTATTTCTGACAATATCTTTTGCAGACTTAAAGTTTCTTTCTGCTGTTGAAATTGTGCCATTATCTCCAGGTAACAAACACTGCTGCTCTAGCTTGGAGGCTTAATAAGAGTAAGCATAGATTCACAATAACATTTTATTTTCACTTTTCTCTGGTTAAAGATATATTTCAAAAGGACATCTGTATGCTTTTCTTCTTATCACTCTCTATAAACAAGCAGCAAGACCTTGGAATGCCAAGCCAGGATAATCAGTGAGAAAAACAAGAGTTTTTCATTTCCAATACGAAAGCCTTCCAGCTCCTAAGTAGCAGTGTTATTGTTGCAATTTTCTTTGTTTCTTTTTGTATCTTTTTTGTATTTTAAGTTAAAAAAAAGTCTGATTCTTGAATGAGTTATAAGAACACCCACAGTAATGAAAAAGGAGAATTTTAGTCCATAGGTTACAAAGAATAATAAAAGAAAAAAATAGAAGAAGAAAACTTAATCCATTTGTTTTAAAAGGCTTACATAAATTCCATCCATGAAGATAGCATTTAAAAAGTAAGATAACCCACTGTTCAAAACCATTCCAAATTTAATTCCGCCACTTATTTCTTCTGTTCTCCAATTTAACTTAATTTTAAGTTTTTTAAGGACAACCTCTTTTTAAAACGGTAAAAATTCCTCATCAGCTGGAAACACTTTCTCTTTCTGTATCCTTCCATTTTGGAGCTGCCCCGACTTCATCTGCCTTGGCTGGATTTTTTGTCACTGGCTTGAAGAACTTGTCTTGCATTGATCAGGGACTTTGCGATGTCCCTGAGATCAGTAAGATGTATTCTTTCTGTTCACCATCTCTGTGGGACGGTTTAGGTACGATTGGACCACCCAGAGGCAAAAGTTTTGGCTGTGGTCTCGCAGGTCTGTATTGTCACGATATTGGATCCTCCCCAGGCATCTTCTTTTTGTATTTGTTATAAACCAATTAAGTTGGAGGGATAGAGAAGGAAATGTATCCCAATAAAAACATGCATGCAGATTTCTTCTCTCTAAAATGATTTAGGAATAACTTTGAATCTGCCCTTTTATATGCTGTAATCATAGATTGTGTAGCATTCAGAATATCACAGTTATGAAAGATATTCCAGAGAAATTTTATGAGTGACATCTGTCATGAGTTCTTTTTTTAACCTGTATCCAATTAGATTGACTCAGACACAAAATAGTATTTTTATATCTCTGTATATGGGTTGGGGAAATGCTTTGTTTAAAAAAAATCCCCACATGCACAGTAATATTTGAAATTTACAAGTCTAAATACCTGTTTTCCATTGCCTCTATTCTATATTATATCCTGCTGCTTTTTTCCCATATTACTACACTAATTGCAATTCAAGTGCCATTTCAGCCCTCTACTCTATAGTAATAATATTTTATAATGATGTTTCCTTTGTACAAACACTGTTCGGTCTTAATTCCTCTGTAAAGAATTTATCTTGCTTTTTTTCTTCTGTTCCTGGCCAGCATGTAGAGTACTTACAACTTTCCACACTGTGCTTTTATACATGCACTTTTTCTTGCTGTGCTTCTATACTTTTTTTTGCTGTGGACTATTCTCTTCCTTTGAAGGAAAACCATTTTCTTTTGTTTGGCTGCTTTCTCTCTTTTCTGGTCGCTTCAGGGATTTCAAAACACACGCCTCCCCCCACACCTGTTTCAAAGTTGCCTCTTTATTGGCAACCCTGCTAATGTTGGGGAAAAGAACCAATGTGAGAAAAATATTCCAGATATATTTTCTATAAACGTAAGAAAAACTAAACAAAGAGATTATAGACAACAAAAAGCTTTATTCATCAATAAGAGGATCTTATTGATAACTACCATACGCATGATAGGATTCTCAAAAGGAGAGAATAACTACCAGGCACACAGGTGAGACCTTAAATACACAAAATGAAGTCTCATGAGTATTTTCAAAAGTGCATCATACTACAAATATTAAAATACATTTGCGTGATCGATAACAATGCTTGGCAACAATTAACGCCAGCTGAAATTAATTATGTGAACATACAGAAATAAAATCCCCCAAAATATTTTTGGAAACATCAGGTGAATTCTTGTAACATGTGTGTCAAGTGTCTTTCAGAATGTCCCCCAAAATCCCCTACTTTCTATTTTCCCAGAGTTAAACAATAGCGAGCTAATGGCCAGCTTCCTGAAAAATATCTGTTGCAGAGGGAACTTCCAAGAGCCATTACGGTATTTCTAGCTGGGTAACAGTAACTTTTGAAATGGTCCCAGGCAATAATTTTCCTCCCCGGCAGTAATTTTCCAAGCTAGCAAGCAAGCTAGATATGTGATACATTCAAAATGGAATCTCCTTTACCCAAATAATTTGGGGGTTCACCCCTATTCTCACAACCAAATAAGAGGGGAAGAAGGCAGCACAGAGGTCTGCGATTTTTCTTTACATTATCATGTATATTTGTATCTAATATTATTTTGCTTTTTTACAAGTCCACCATGTTAAAATGTCTCTTGAAGTTTTTTTTTACAATTCCAACATTGACTATAAGCGCCTTTCTACTTCTTATACAATTTATCTGGAGTCATATTTCAATGGTACACCATTTTGTAAAAATTCTCTCTTAAATTTAACATGAATTTCATCCCATGAATGATTTGGCATGATCGCTAATACTTAGAGTTTAACTTTGTGCCTATTATCTAGCAGTTCATGTTCAGCTACCACAGATTTTGCAAGTTGTCTTAGCTAGCAATATTTTTTACATTGTAATAGTCAAATGTTAACATTAGGTTTTGTAGTTCCATTCTGGCCATAGAACAATGTATTATTGAGATTTATAAGCTTCCTAATAACTTTGACAAGAAGGAAGAGAATCAACAAGCGTTATGTAGAATCTTCAACAGTCTCACATGAAAAAATCATACCCAATAGGTTGCTTCACAGAAATACTGATAAAACTTAGCTGCCTTGAAACTCCTTCAAATCAGACCCACTGGTAAAGTGCTGGGCATTAAATTTTACACTAGCTAAAAAGATCAGAGTAGCAGATTTTGGCATGGCTTCTTGAGAAGTAAGGTGTCAGCTTCCTTAACTAGAACCAGGAAAGCTAGCTTTATAAGAACATGGTCCAGACTTTGTTTCCTCTTCCTCCTAACTGACAGATGTTCCTGTGATGTTTTTATTTCAGTTTCTCCTGCTGCTCACTATGTTTAGTCTTTTGTTTGACTTATGGATCAGCTTTTCTGGAATCTTCTGACAGTTAACCCATGGACAGTCTTGACTTCTCTCAGCAGTCTCGCTGCCTCTGAACTCTTCAAACTAGATACTGGCATAATTTAAAAGCAAAAGCCTTGTCTCTGAACTCTCCAAGTCTTTTTATTCTTTAAACTGGTGGCCCTTATCTCTGTCTTGATTATTAGTTGAAGATTAACCAGATAAGTGGTCCCTGATTAGTAATTGCCTAATTTTTTGTTTGTACCAAGAAAGCATTATAGGACATGGTAGAAATAAACAAAATTATGCATGATGCAGATAATAAGGATGCAGTTATATTTCTTTCTATTTGACTCACATTCGTAGACATAGGGATCATTGATCAAAGTTAGAAGCAGGCAGAATCAGGAAACATAAATGAAGGATTTTTTAAAAATATATAAGGCATAATTTTTGGCTACCAAATCCGGACCATAAAAATCTAGGTGGCAACAAAGTTCTATGGAGCATTTATTTATTCAATTATATTCAATTTAAATAATTATTTGCTGATAATTAGTGGCCATCTCAATCTGTGCATATTACATCTGGTAGACCTACATTTTTAAAAGGAGCTAAACAAATTTATGGAGGATAGCAGAAGCAAATAGGCTGCTGAATATATAATTTTCAGAAATTATATATTCAACAAATTGACTATTATAATCAAGTTTTGTCTACCTCCCTTCAGGTCTAGTTCTTTTAAAGGGATTCAAGATACCTTCTTTCTGTGTGAATCCTTTCCATCATGTAGTATGAAAAGTGGCAGTTTTAATCCCTGTAGAAAGGAAAAACTCTTGCATTCAGCAGTATAAAGGAAATATGTATCAATTTTAACACCCTTGTTAATTATTTCCTTACACACTGATTCAATATATCTTTATATTTTTTTGCTATATCTCTAATATCCATAATGAGATTTATTTATAGAATGTTAGAAATCTAGAATTAATATATATGGCCTTGCATTGCCTAATGGAAACTTGCAGTGTAGAATTATAATATAAAATTAGACAACCTGGGTCAATCTTTAAATCTCCTTACCTAAAGAAAGAAGCACAGGCAGATTTTTTTTTAAATTAAAGAAGAAAACATGTTATTAAAGAAGAAAGATTGCAGATTACTGTACCTATCCTGACATTTCCCTTCACACAGTAGAAATTAGTGATTTCTCTAGATAATAGGAGATCGCAAGCATAGACTTTGGCTATGGCACCAACTTGATAAGAAATATTGTGCCATACAAGTCACATATATTTGCCTTTTTCTTTCTCTGTAGACATCTTGTTGAAGGCAGATATTGCCATGTTGAGAAACTGTTGCAGTCATTCCTGTCTCTCACAATTTCCTTGAGTTGATCTTCTCTTTCTTTCTCCGTGTGTTCTTGTCTCCTCATTTTATAACTTTCCTTTTCATTCTGGAGATGTGCAGCCCTTTCATCCTCTGTTTCTTCATCTATCCTCTTCATTGCTGCTTCCTGATAACATGTGGTGTCATCTTTTGATTAAGACACCTTACTTCTCTTTCAATGTGGCATAATTATGCTGATTATATTTTAATTTCACTTTTTAAAAAACAAATATTGCATTTCTTTTGATGTTGTATGGGTCCATTATCATCTCAGAACAGTTAAGAATCTGTGCTGTCTTTTCCATTGAGTTGTGGGAAGCTGCCATGGACACTTTAAAAAAATAGATTGTGTGATCATAACTGACTGGTGGGACACATCAAGAGTTACCCAAGCAACTTGCAACATTTCCTGCAAAGTTCTCTATTGATTTTCCTCCTGTAAGCTTCCTAGGAAGGAAGCTGAAAGTCTATATCTGTTGGTACACTCCCACTGTCAGTTGCAGTTGCATGATCCCCATTGACTTTCTCCTGGCAAACTTCCCAAATTTCCTCATTGATTTCTGGGAAAGCATCAGGCAATGTTGACTACAAAAGTACCACAAAAGTATAGAATAACATGTGACCACAAAAGTACAGTGCTGGCGCTGAATTGTAATAATTTAGCCTTACTGACACAGCAAGAACTTTCCAAAATGTCATTCCTATTGGGAATAATGGGCCCTGGCATCCTGTAAGTTTGCTTATTTGAGACACTTGTTTGAAAAAGTTTTGTCCCATGACACACCATTTCACCGAATTAAGGGTTATAGACACAAGAATTTTAGTAATATACTGATATGCTTCTTCTCTGTTTCATTTACCATGAAACATAACAACAACAAAAATACTTATAGATGAAATCAGCATGCAAGTACAATAATGAGATTTTTTTTAAAAAAAAACCCTATGATCCAGTTGCCACTGTGCCCAACAGATAAAGGAAATTACCTGGAGTTACCTGTAAACCTAAAGTTTTCTTAGATGATTTGTGGGCTCCGATAAGCTTTAACTGTAGAGAGAGAAAAAAATAAAAAATGGACTATAAGAATAACAAGATCTATTTTTTATTTTCTGTCTATAGTGTAGATGTCTTCTACCTTCAAGAGAAAGCTGAAAGTTGCTCAGCTTTTAATGCCTACTGTGAAGTGTCAAAAAAACAATAGAATGAATTACAAAAATTAGTTAGAGTTAGATGGAACTAAAACATGACCTTAAGGAAAGCATTGTATTTCTTGAGTTGTTCTCTGGGAGATTTTTAATGTTGACTGAAAGCATTGTATTTGGTTTATTATATATAAATAAAATCAATATTACAAGGGCAACTTAACTTGAGGGGGAAAAATTGCATGAGGAGTCATTCATGAATAACATTCAGTAAATGGGTACCTGTCAAGTTATTTACACAGACATTGTCAAGTAATATGTAAAGCCATGGATACTTTTATTATTTTGTTAATTTATGTTTTAAATTAGAGTTCTTTGGCTGATTTCACACATGCTTGATTTAAGAAGAACAAATTGAGAAACGTGTGCCCCATCTCCATCAACTGTAAATTACTAGCTTCTTAGACAGGATAACCCTGAAATTAATCTGGACCTTCTCACAAATTATTCTGACTCACAAAATATTTTTATGCAAGCATGTAGAAAGTTGCAAAGTTCTGTATTCTTCAATAAGCATATTCTATTTCCTATGTTTGCTTGGAAACAAATTGACATTTGTCCTCCTGGACTAGAAAACATCCCATATGAGGGAATTTAGTGCTGAACCTTTGGAGCCCCTATGTCAAACAAAGCAGTAGTCTTCAGTCCTAATATCTCCTAATATCTATTATTAACACATAGTGTCAGCTGCCAATCTCCACTTTCTTGAAGCTTGCTAGCAACTGCCATAGTGAGGGGAGGAGGGGTCATTTGGCAGGGGAAGAGTGTGGAGATGTGAAAGAATGCTGTGGGAAATTGGGGAGTATGGACACTATCAGAAACAGAGGTGCCAAACCGAGCCATCTTCCTCCCTTCAAGGACCCCGGTCCTAGGAAAGAAATTTATAGCGGTGCCTTGGAAACCCAGTTCCCAAAGCATTAGAACAAAACCTGATTGGTCTACTTCATATGAGGATTTTGGACACTGGGGATTGCTTTTAATATATGATTTTCACATGGTTTTTCTTCAGAGTTCATTACACCACAGGCAGCATCTCTAGTAAAAGTATCTTTTATCTAACACCTATGGAGTCAAAGGAGTAAGCTGTGGCCAGTATGATATAGACTTTAACCACCTATTTCAAGACAATGATTTCAGTAAAATAGCTAACTGAAACTAAGTGAATGAGGCTGCAAACCTATTATAATTCATATTGGTGGGTTGAAACCCACCCCTAGTGGGTTACATGAGTGTGCTCTGATCTGCTTTATTTTGCAGATAGACACACCTTTCTTTTGAATGTACTATTTTTTTTCAGAAACAAGTGTTGCTAGTAAGTTGTAAATTGCAAAAATAACTTTTAGTGTTAGATTAGATTGGTTTACAGAGATGTAGCATGTGTTTATACTTTGCACATACTCTTATGTCCTGCTGATACAGAATTTATAACTGTGAAAACTATTTATGTTCCTTTGATCTGTGTGTAGATCACACATGTTCATGTGCTCTATTAACATTGAGCTTTTAAATTATGGTTTGTAGAATCTGGACCAGTAGTGTATTTTTATATATATGTTAATATCAATGTTATTATTCATTCAATAATAAATAATATTTTATCTTGCAGCCACAAAATAGAGTACACTCACTCTCAGCAAAAGAACAATACACTAGTTTTTTTTTCTTGGTTTGTGCTTGGCAGGCTACAAAAACAAATCATAATGAAATAATCTGTTGTTTGAACTTGCTTAGTGGGTAGGCACGCCACACTGATTGCTATTTGCCATGTAACTTACAGATAAATTGGCCAAGGGAGTGATTTTTAACTTATTTTGAAGCAATAAATTGTAATATAATTATATAATTTTTCAACTATGTACCAAAAATATAGTTATTTCTGGCATGTGGAAGCAGAAAGAAGAACCAGAAACTATTGCTGATATCCCTGTCAGTTTCCTACATATTTCAAACTCTTGTAGTTATTCCAAGAATAACTGCAAAGAAGCTTAAACCAGACATATAAAACTTCTTTACATACTGTATTATTCAATGAGCTACACAACATCATAAAATTGATTACAGAATAGGCAGCATTATATCCTGAAGCTCATTTCTTGCTTTTTGGTGGGAATAGCATATAGAATGCATAAAAAGGATCCCATTATCTGGAATAGTTCCCCTGACAGTTGGAAGCATTTTGGAAGAAAGGTTTGAGCACCACATTATACACTGACATTCCAGATTGTGTGAGTTACCATTACATGACTTTAATTATGAAGAAGCAGCTTGTCTTAATGATCATAGCCAGCAGTGATTAGACCCAGGTTAAAATAATGAAGTGAAAATAGGAGCGGAAATATTAATTGAAAAGAGTTGGTTAGTGACATTTTCATGCATGGTGACATACGGTTTCATAGGAAGAATCTTGTAAAATGGCGACATTAGGTTAAAGGGAAAATATTATTATGCAAACGAATATATATTGTATTACGGAATGGTTTAAGGATGGGAAGACAGAAAATATATGGATTGTATCTTTCAGGGCAGCAGAGAGAGGAGAAAAGGGGCATAGATCACTGAAACCTTTCTTACCTGAAGCCTAATCTCACTCAAAAGTATATAATTTTTGTTGATAGAAAGATCATGCTTGATGTTGACATGTCAAGGACCGCATTCCAAAATGAGCAGAGCCCAAAATCCTATGGGAGTGGATAGGTGTGGAAGTTCAGTCTTTTAAAGGTGTATTGAGCCTTAAATCTCTCTAAAATAACCTTAAATTCCTGGTCTCCCCACCCACCATATGTAAAATGTGTGCACTCTGGAAGCACATAAAATGGCCTTATTCTGTAGGTCTTGCAGTCCCATGGGACTTCCATTACTAAAGGTTGCCAAGAAAAGACCAGAATATAAAGCAGAACCTTTTTCAGGGCATGTCCAGAATGGTATGAGAGCTCCCTGGGCAGGAAATTGGAATAGAATTTTCAAGGCCCCTTCCAACTATGTGATATCAGAAATCTCACCTCTTCCTGTTGATAAGGTATGTAATGAATTAAAGGCAGCAACTGTTAAAATTAAGGCTTAAGATATTTCTCGACACTATATAGACCATGCCCTGAAAAAGTTTCTGCTTTATATAAACAGAAGGAAAAACTGGTTTCCTTATATTAGCAATGTAACATGAGATGATTATTGCCAAGTGTGTTTAGGAATGACTTTTCCCCGATTTCCATATAGGATGCACTGAATTATCCCTTTACATAAAGATCAAGGTAAAGGTTTTCCCTGTCCAGTTGAGTCTGACTCTAGGGAGCAGTACTTATCTTCATTTCTTATCTGAGGGAGCCAACATTGTTCAAAGACATTTCTGTGGTCATGGGGCCAGCATTACTCAAGCGCATGAGACACTGTTACCTTCCCATGGAAATGGTATCTATTTAGCTAGTCCTGTTTGCATGCTTTCAAACTGCTTGTTGGAGAAAGCTGGGGCAAGTAATGGGAGCTCACCCCATTGCAAGGCGCTCGGGTCTCAAACTGGGCTGTCAGCTTCCCTGTTGACAAGCTCAGTGCCTTTAACCACTGTGCCATCATGCCCCCTTTACATAACCAATTCAGTAACGAACCATTTGCAAGTAAATAACCAAGTTCAGAGAGGACCAAGAAATACACTCATTTTCTCATTTTCTGCAAGGTAAAAAAAAAATCATAACCTGATGGAGATTTGTAATGAGCATCCTGTTTTGAAATAATATTCTATTATACTGATGACATTTACCTCAGTTACTCTTTGCCATTCTGCTTCAAACAAACAATTTGAAGGCTTGAATATTGTTTGAATTTGAATGGGCTAAGAGAAAAATCAGCTGAAATTAAATCTAGACTTGTTCTTGGTGACCATGAAACTCGAGTCGTGGATTCAGTCTGCCTTGAATTGGATTACACTACTGATGAAAAAAAGCAGATCTGCAGTTTAGGAGTGCTTTTTCATCTGCAACTGTCCCTGAATTCGGAGATAGTGGCTGGATTGAGGAGAGCTTTCACACAAGCCAAGAGCCTCCCTGAGCCAGTCAGATTGGGTGATGTCCCATCTTGATTACTGACATTTTCTGTGCAGTCACTGCTGGCTACAAGCCATCAAGAGATCAAGCTGATGCTGTCACAGTCCGGAGATAGGGAAAACTTTTAGAACAAGCAGTCCTTTTTTTTACCTATAACCAAATATAGCAACTGTAATGATCTCCCTCGAGTAGAGTGAAGATATTGGCTTCACTATAGACAGAAGCATGCCTTCAGAATTATTATTCTCTGAAGCCCCTGGCTCTTCTTCTTCCTCCTCCTCCATCTCCAAAGATGAATCCAGCAGGGCCATAACAGGAATGTCTCTATATGCGTGATTACTTTGAATAACTTGCAGGAATTGAAATTGGTGCAAAATTGAAATAGCGTAGAAGCTAATAAGTTCAAAGTATTGAAAAAAAAACTTCTCTTGATTGCTAATTGCTTATCAAGCTCAATTTAAGACGATGGTATTAACCTTAAATTACTTAACTTTAAATATCTAAGGTAACATTACTCCTACTATAAACCTGTTTGATTATTAAAATCTCATGAGAATCCTTTTGAAGGCATTCCCCATTAGACACCTTCACTGTGTAACATTAGAGTTGGGGGCTTCTCTTCCCTTGCTCCCAATTTTTAAAATGTGTAGAACTGTATTGGGCACTACTCCATGGCTTTTAGAAAATAAACAATTATGCATCTCCTTTTTCTCACTTTCAATTATTCATTATTTTTAGGATTAAAACTATTTGGTTTGCTCTATTTTACAAAAAACTATTTGGTTTATGAATTGCTTAACATTTCATAGAGCAGAATTGCAGAACATAAACCAAATAAATCCATAGGATCAGATCTCATTATTTGTCTTGCACAATATGAAAATATATTGGGTTGTACCCATATCTGCATCTAGCGAGTGGTGTGTGTGTGTGTGTGTGTGTGTGTGTGATAATTATAGTTAAACCATTTATGGATTTAAAGTTAATACCATTCTCTTGTCATTCAAAGTCAGATGCAAGAATGTGGTGATCAAATCATATCTGCTTCCTCCCTTATGTCTGGATATGATAATTATATGCACTTGTTTAGATAGTTTTATAAGGCAACTAGACAAATTTATGTAGGGTTTTATTATCAGTGGTCACAATTGCTGATGGTTGTATGATTCTGAATATCAGTTCCTGGGAAACAAATGGAGAGTGTAGTTTTGCTCATGTCTTGCTCCCAAATGTCCTCTAGGTATTTGGACGTTAGGGAAGTAAAATGTTAGATCAGATATGTTTCTTCTTAGCCAGCTGAACACTTTGTACATTTTTTTAATGTCATTGCCTTAAAAATGAGTAACATTTCCCTTGAATCTGAATTTTATTGCACTGAGGAAGACACCAGGGATTGTTAAAAGGATTTTGACAGTGGAGTTCAACAACAGAAAAGAGAAGAAATAAAGAGCTGTATCTTCTGTTAACTGTTGCTCCCAGATCATATTGATAGCTGCTAATTGTAAGAAAGCTGATGGTTGGTCATTGTGGGTAATTGAGTTATTACTGTAGAAATAAAATTGGACAGCATAGGTCTGGGGCCGATGATCTCTAACAGACCTTTTTTCTAGGTGGATATTAGAAAGAACATAACAGTAAATGGACAGAAATCTCTTGATAATCGTAATCTGCAGTGATCAATTTACATTCTTATTTGAAAGCAACAAAACATATGTATGCAGAAAATGCACATTTGCTACAGTTAGTTGCCAAATTCCACCTCTTAAGAAATGATTAAGATGTTTTGTACCACAGAAAGATACTGAAGGGGGGAACATTTAACAGCTGCTTATTAAACATTATCAATCAAAAACAAGAAAGAAATTTTTCATCACCACAGCTTAATTTTTTTTAATTTAATTTAAATTAAGTTTTTTAAAAAACCTCTGAAGCTGGAATAAAACAAGCAACAACCCAAACATAACCTGCAATAATAGACAAGACAATGAGTCCTTAAACATTAAAAAAAGATAACAAAAAGGCTACACGTTGAAAAAAGATAAAGAGAAAAGTTCAGGAGTTTGATAATTTATTCCTATGACGAATTAATATGTTGACTAAATCCATTGACTCCTAAAGTATGGCTTTGGAGCAAATATCATAGATGTGTCAAAAGCTTCCAAGCTTTCATTGGATAAATGACATTCATCCATTGTTGATAATAAATATAGATATGGATGTACTTCACTGGACAGCTACAAACATATCATGATAAATCTAGAAAGTAAGCTCAAGTTTCTGAAGACTACAGAAGTTACCTCATGAAATCTGCTCATGAAAGAACAGATACAAAATATTGTAAGTCAATGAGTGGCTGTACCATTATGTTATCACAAAACATTTTGTCCTGAAAATGTGACCAGAGTGATCTAGATGGTAAATTAGATTGTTGACACATGGTAGGCTGAACCACATAAGATTTTTATGTTTGAAGCTTGACAAATTTGATTAGGAAGCATTTAAACTGAATTTTGTGGATATTCGAGATTGAAAACTAGAAGTAGTGATCTCACGTTAAAAAATTGTGTTTTAAAAATAACTGGGGAGGGTCTATTAACTCACTCTCTGGGGAAAAAAACTAAAAAAAAACCCTTTAACTCATAAAATCCAAGACCTCCTTTGTTTATAAATTCATAATTTGGGAAATAAATAACCAACTCTATAGAAAACAGCTTGGTTAAAAAATAGAGTAACAAATAAAAGCAACCTATTATGACTTGGGAATATATTTGAAGAAATGAAAAACTAAAATCTAGTATAAATTGAGTTTGGGTAAATAGACTAAGAATAAAAAGATTTATCTCTGTTAAAAAGAAAATGTAAAGAAATTAAAGAAAAATCAGTTCCAGTTTGGGCTTCAGAGAGAATATGGCATTTGGGAAGAGCTGATAAAAACAGCAGGATTCAAGCTTGACATTGATAAAACATGATCAGAATGTATCAATTTCATTTTCTACTGTCAGTTAAACTACATTCTGTGCTTCTAAAGAAACTAAGTGATAGTTTCACCAAAGTTTAATGCTTTATTTAAAAATCCTAGACTATTGGTGAAAAACAAGACAAAAGGCAGAGGGTAAAAGTACTGGTTTTTAAAAGAAAGTATAGTGCATCAATTTGATTTAAATATTTGGTGTGATTAATGTATTGTAAAATTACTGATTTTTAAGCACCATAAAAATGATACTTTAGTCAGCATGGATTCAGCAAGCATAAGTTATTGATTGATTAATATGTGCCATCAAGTCACTGTTGATTCTTAGTGACCACAAGCAGTAAATCAATTTTCTACATGACAATCTATCCCTAACCTTGTTCCATTGATACACTCATTACCATTGTAACTAAATCAATCAATCCATCCATGCAACTTGCTTGCTTACAATTATTTATTAATTTATTTGAATTCATGTAGCTGCCCATGTCATGTCTTGACATGACCATGATTGCTACTCATCCCTATCTTCTCTTTCTTTTCGCCTTTCTCAGCATTAGAGCTTCTCTACAGAGCTAGTTCTTTATGTATGGCCAAAAATAGGATAATTTGAGACTTCTCATTTGATGATCCACTTGTGTGTTTTCTTGGCTGTCCAGAGTATTCTCAGGAATCTTTTGCAAGTATTGTCCTATTAATCTTGGACCATTTTATCACAATTTCTCTCATAGATTATTGGCATGCTGTGGACATAATGCATCAATTTCAACCAATATTTGGCAAGGTACACTATGACATTGTTATTAGTTTAAGCATCCCTTCTCAGTTTGGACTGGATGACATGTCTACTAAATGGACCAAAAGGTAGGGTGAAAATGATACTTAAATTGCTTTCATCAATCGTTTCTCATTATATTGTACTAAGTTATAAAGCAATGTGGCATACAGTTTGATCCCTGGCTCAGTGCTTTTTACATTTTCATTAGTCTGCAGATGAGACAAAACTGGCTCATATCCTAGAAGACGAAACCAAAATGATCTTCATAGCTTAGCAATGGGCTGAAAATAAGATAATTAAATTTAATGTAGATAAAATAAAACTTAGGAAAAATTGAGAATTGCATGAGATAAAGAACACCTGACTTGGTAATAATAAATATGAATCTTAGAAAGATTGCTGATCACCAAGTTAAATATTAATCATGTGTGACATTACTAAAAGGCAAATGCAATTTTATACTACCCTACATTTTGAGATTTTGAGAAATTGTCTTAAGTCTATGCAAAGAAAGGCAAGCAAAGAGATGATTAAGAAATTGAAATATAAGTTTGATCTGTATGTCTTGGTTGGTGAGAAAATAAACATACTTCATTAACAATTTACCAAAAACATGTCTGCAGAGAGGCGCTTCCCTTTCATTGCTAATGTACTGCTAAGATTGACTGAAATTGGGATGAAGTGTTTCCAGCATAAATGCAATTTTTTCCATCCTATGCTGGCAGAACTTGTAGCCACTTTATGTCACATGGGCATAGAGTATAGCAATCTGTTGGGCTCCAACAAGCTTGGTTTTAGTCTGCGTCTCCAGACCACTCCTTCCCTCAGTGGTCACTTTTGCTGTTGTGACCAAAGGGATTAGACATTTCATTGGCTCAGCCTATTTTTTCTAATTTGGGGAGAAATATTAGCTTCATGAAGGTCTTCCAGGAAATCTATATTCTCAGTGGGACACAAATCTAATTTGGTTTTTGTAGAATCTGCATCATGCAAAAGGTTTGGCTTACATTAGGGATGTACATGTGATATATGGAATAATGCTCTGAACATATAAGAAAGCAGAATGTTAGGAATTTTACATTAGAACCAATTATGCAGTGACCTTTACTTTACTGAATATGTTCAGGCAGAAAATGGACAGCCATCTGTTGGGAATATTTTCAATTATTTAAATTGTCCATTCCAAGTCCATGATTGCATTATTCTACCATGTGATTGATTTGGAAATGGAACAATTTCCTTTGCTGAATAAATGTATTTTCTATTATAAGATACACCAATGGTGAAACTTACATATAAGATGCTTGGCATTTAAAAAAAACAAACTAAAAAATGCAGACTACTAAGGCTGCAGGTCGAGTACATGTAGGCTGATTAGCAATAGCGATAGCATTTAAACTTATATACTGCTTCACAGTGCTTAATAGCTCTCTCTAAGTGGTTGACAGAGAGAGGTTATTGCCCCCAACAATCTGGGTCCTCATTTTACTGACCTTGGACGAATGGGCAGCCGAGCCAACCTTGAGCTGGTGAGAATCAAACTGCCGAACTGCTGGCAGCTGGCAGTCAGCAGAAGTAGCCTGCAGTACTGCTTTCTGACCACTGTGACACCACTGGCTCTTAGATCAGTGAAGAGCAGACCAAAGCCTCAGCATCAATACAAAATTAAACTAAGATGTTGCTTACATCAGTGGTCCCAAATCACCTCCAGCTATGCAGCCCAGTTCCTAAAAGGCCACAGACAGATACCATGTGCATTGGGGACCCTTGGCCTACAGAGCATGTTTTTAGAAATGTTGCAATTGATTTTACAAAACAGTTTCGGGATTTAAGGAATAAAATTGAACTGTGAAGCTAAAACAAAGGTCTATCTTTCCCTGCATTTATGAAATTAGGTGCATTATTTCATATTGTCCAGCTAGTAGGAATAACATTTTCTGCTTTCTCCAATATCACCCTGTTTGAATGTAATCTGTCCAGAAGCTAATTTTCCCATTCCTATGCAAACACTGGTTCATATGGAAGGTATGACATGTTGATCTAATTATTCAATGAATATCAAAGATACAGAAGCTCTTTTCTGTTGCTGGAAAAAGGCTAAATGCAGCCGAACTAATGAAATTGCTTGTCAGACTTATAATCCTCAAACCAGTTTTCCAAAATATTTGCATTGAAGCAAATCTGTAATTTTTTTATCTGGGGTTTAAATTGATGCCATCTGAAACACATTTATTTTATGAACTAGATTCATTTTTATTATTGCTATAAATCCCAGCTAGGAAGTTTCAGGCTTTTCTACCTTTCAAACTTTTGTTTAATTTATTTCTGTAAGTTATTATAATTATTTTAACATTTTATTGATTTAATTTATATAATTCACCCCCATTTTATGAGATGGGACACTGAGTGGCATACAACAGCCAATAAAAATAATACATATTTAAAAACAAATGTTTTAAAATGGAAAACTCAGCATGAAAATGGAAATGATTAAAGCAAAATATATACAAACCAGAGGTAGTATTCTACAAGTTTGGACCGGACTGCCTGAACCGGTAGCGGAATTGCAGGTGGCTCCGCCCACCCATGCCTGGCCCTATGGCATCCCATTTAGGCCCTTTTTTCACCAAAAATCCATGTGTGGAAGGATCTGCACATCTGCGGAAGTGGCACATGCGAGCGAAGCAAGCCCACATGTGTCCTCACTGAAATTTGCAAACCGATAGGGAAGGTAATGTATACCACCCCGATACAAACCCCAAGCAGAAAGAGAAAGTAAATCCATCTCAGTTATGGAGCCCTCTAAACAAGCCTCCAGTTGCCTGGGATATCTAGGCTTGATAATCTGCTCTTGAGATTCTTCTGGGACATTAAAAACATGCCTTTATTGTATCTTATGAAGTAAAGTCCTGGATATCTCATTGGACATTTTGTTATTGAACAGCAAATCTATTTTTTCCCCTTGGAAGTTACAGTAAGTATCTTGTACTATCTTTGTTTCCTTTTTTGTAAATTTTGTGTCCAGAAAAGCAACTAATATCTTGGATTACTTTCATCATCTACTATACGGAACTATATTCTATGAACTAGAAAAGTGTGTGTGTTTTACCTTAGCATCTGCTTTATTGTATATTACATTGGACAGTAAATTTGTATTTTTTTTACTATTACATAGTACTTTACAAAAATGGATATGATCAGAATACTCAAACTATTTTCCAAACATATCACAAGTAACAATAAATTATAATTAAAACACTATAATAAAAGGGAAAATAAAAATAAAAAAGCACAGCCAGCCCGATCCAACAATAAATATTAAATTAAGACTGAAAGAAACAACTGTTGAAAATATTGCAAACATGCTGAATTTACTGAGTTATGGTGTTCTATTTAAAAAGAATACAAATATATGGGTTGTATCACTGAACATCAGTGGATACCCAGAAAAGTATGATAAGATGTTATCTCTGTGCAAAGACCTAGGAAGTGCCATGAACCATCCCACAAATGCTAAATTACAAAGCACATAATCGCAAATTAGCCTAACCTAATGTGCATATCCTGCCAAGAGTGCTCAGCTAATGGTTCAGTGTTTTGTATGAAAAAGTCTAATGTGTCATTCGAGTATGCCTGTTAAAAGAGCAAATCTTATTTCCTAAAGCCACCTGCATTTATCTCAGATAAACGAGTAGCAGGATTTTTAAAAGGCATTTTATATGTAGCATTATTGTTCTTGTTCTTTGTGGATTACAATTATCCAACTAATTATATTTATGGTTGTTCAGCTACCTTGAACTTTACAGAAAGTAAGAGATGTTTTATTCTAGAGAATAGCATGTTTTGGCGTATGAAAATATTTGATTGCATTTTGTTTTCCAAGGTGACTTGATTGAATCTCCAAATCAAACTAACTTTTCAAATTAAAGCAGCAAATAAGTTACAAGGATTGATTCATGTTTGATACATATCAGTCAATTCAGATAGTTTGAAAACCTCCTGCATATTTCCAAAAGCTTTTAGAATCTTTCTATAGGGCTGGATCAAATCAATTTGACAATTCAATAAGCATATTTGAGTTCATTTAAATGTGAAGTGAATTCATTAAAACTAGATTTTTTTCTAATTCATAAAGGTCTACTAAATTCCGTCTTAAATAAAATAAATATAGAAATAAAATAATCAGAATGAACTGAATAAGATTTATTTGTAGAAATCATATATTCCGCCAAAGAAAATATGTTATGCAGTATCTGCAAGAAAAATTTGTGTGTCTATTATGTAGAAATCAATAATGATTTAATACCTAAGAAAAAGTGGGGGGGGGGGAAATTGATCCAGTCATTAGTTACTTAAGCTGGCAAAAAAATATTAAATTTCTTGAAAACATTCACACCAATCAATAACTTTTTATGTACTGTTTTTATACGCTTTATCATTTTTATTGGTTGTATAGTTGTTGTACCAGTCAGTGTTGGGTGGCCACATACATCCTTAAAATAAATACTTCATGAATATTAATAAAAATTAATTAGAATAAAGAATCTATAATTATCTGTTATTAAGAGATTACCTTACATGGGACTTAATTCTCTAAAACTAGTTCCAAATGTTCCCCAGTAAGGTTAATGTCACTATGTATTATAAAATGTACAGCAATAAAAATATATATCATAATTAATGCCACCTGTTCTTTTTGTTCTAGTGTCTCTGAATTTGCAAAAATATATTTTACCTAGCAGATATCTAATTATTGAGAAAGAAATAAAATACATAAAGACATGTTATTCAGGTGAACCATGATCCATGAAATCTTTTGCAATTCTATGTATTTTACTGCTGTATTTAAGTTATTTCAAGACACAGATATAGCATAAGAAATAATATACAATATTTCAGTTTCATATTTAAAATAATGATGATAAGCCGTCACAAGGGAGGAAGGGAAGAGAAGATGTTCACCCTGGTCAGAGGAAAGCCACTGCCTACAGGAGAAGAAAATGCTCAGTATATCTTGTGCTGGCCAAAGTTGGAAAATACTCTTTAATTCAAAATAAAAAAGGTTGGGCAGAAGTTTACACTGCAATGACCTGAAACAGATTGAGGCTATGCCAAGTACTCATAACTATGCACTTGGGAAAGCCAGAAATTTTGGATCAAGTCCCTAGCCTCATAGTAAGGTAAAGGTAAAAGTTCCCCTTGCACATATGTGCTAGGCATTCCCGACTCTAGGGGGCAGTGCTCATCTCTGTTTCAAAGCCAAAGAGCCAGCACTGTCCGAAGATGTCTCTGTGGTTATGTGGCTGGCATGACTAAACGCCGAAAGCGCATGGAACACTGTTACCTTCCCACCAAGGTGGTCCCTATTTTTCTACTTGCATTTTTTACTTGCTTTCAAACTGATAGGTTGGCAGAAGCTGGGACAAGTAATGGGAGCTCATTTGGTTACGCAGCACTAGGGATTCGAATCGCCGAACTGCCAACCTTTTTGATTGAAAAGCTCAGCGTCTTAATCACTGAGCCTCTTAGTAAACAATGCAAAATCTGTTTTGTGAAATTCATTCTCCCTCCCCCCTCCTCCTCTCTCAGAGATGTACTATGACACTCAGTATGATGAAGCAAAATTGAGCATGTACCTCTAATTAGTTTGAAACAGCTTGTCTCCTGAAGTGAGTATGGCCCATCTCACCCTGAATATCTGGCTAAGCCAAAAAGCTTTTGGGGCTGATGATGTATCATATCTGTTGGGGGTGGGAATCAGAATAGTCAAAATAGTGGCCACAAACATACAATTGAAGTTCCATCCATTTTTATGTTTGCCATGGCCACTTTCATGACTAAGCATGTAATGGCTGCTACAGAAACATCAAAAACAGGGCAGCAAAAAAGAAAAAAAGAAAGAAACTTGTCCCATCTTGAATCTCTTTGCATAGGAGAGAAATCTTTCAACATGCTATCTTTATTGTCTACATCAATAAAGTAGAATTCAAAAATTTTCTGCGTCTCTTTCCTGATGTAGTCTACTAGGATGGAATGATAAAGTCAGAATTTTGTAGTACTTGATAAGATACAGGGTTGTAAGTATTCAAATGAGTAGGTATATTTATAATTTACTTTGTTGAACTTGTTTCATTGTATTGTTAACTTTGAAAGCTGTTTAGAGTCAAGCAAAATGAAGCTGCATAAAAGTTTTCATATTTAAATTAAAAAATATATAAAATATAAAATCAAGCATTGGAGAGTTTTTTCTCCCCTTCCTATTAAAAATGAAAATGTATCACATAACACAGTAGATTCGAACCATTCCCATTTCATTTTTATCTTTTATTTTTCATCCCCCAACATTTGGCCTTTCAATTATTAAAGCAGCAAGGAGTGCTAGTTTTCTAATTAAATTTAAGCACATTTTAAAGTGCAGCTTGATTAATTCAATTAAATAGAATTATAAATTACCCATGATATTCTGTTCTGCAAAATATATAAAGATAAACATTTAATTCTTATTGGTATGTATTCTACAAGTTGTTAGCTCTTTGTTTAGGACAGTTTTGCTCATATAGCATTTACATGCAAATTGGGCTTGTTTGTTTGTTTGTTATCTTTTGTAACCAGAAGCCAACACTTCTGTCATCTTTATATTAGACTTTTTAAAGTTATGTAAAGATATGCATAAAGTGCATATAGAAAGTTTACACATCCCTATTCAAACATCATTTTTTGAGATTTTAAAGAAATCAAACCAAGATAAATCTCATCTGAATTTTTCCATCTATAATATAATATAATATATAAGCTGTACAAATCAATTGAAAAACATACTAAAAAATTTTAGGAGAAAAAATAACAATGAAAAACTTATAATAATGTGATTGCATATATATATATGCATACCTTTAAATTAATACTTTGTTGATGCATCTGTTGATTTGATAACAGTATTCAGTCTTTAGCAATAGAAGCCAATCAGCATGGCACATTTTGCCTAGGAATCTTTGCCCACTCTTCCTTGCTCGAGTCATAGTAGCACATTGGTAAGAATGCAATATTTCAGACTAACTCTGCTCACAGCCAGGTGTTGATCCTGACCAGCTCAGGGTTGACTCAACTTTCTATCCCTTGGGTAAAATGATGACCTAGATTGTTGGAGGCAATATGTTGACATTGTAACATATTGCCTCCAACGAGTGCTGTAAAGCACAAACTTATATACTACAAGTTTAAATGCTATTGCTATTTCTACTGCTTGCAAAACGATTCCAAATCTGTCAGATTGCAAGGGCATCTCTTGTGCACAGCCCTTTTCAGGTCATCCTACAGATTTTCAGTTGGATTCAGGTCCTGAATTTGACTGGGTCATTCCAAAACATTGGTCTTCTTTTGGTGAAGCTTTGGTTGATTTGGAGGCATCAATTGGGTTGTTGTCCTGTTGAAAGGTAAATTCCTCCTCCTCGTCAACATTTTTTCAGAGGCTTGAAGGTTTTATTCCAAAATTAGAACAGTGGTATCTGGAACTCATAATTCCCTCCACCTTGACTAAAGCCCCAGTTCAGCTGAGGAAAAGCAGCCTAAAAGCATAATGCCACCATGCTTCACTGTGGGATGTATGGTGTACTTTGAGCAATGCACAGTATTGTTTTTGTGCCAAACATACTTTTTTAACTATGGTCAAAGAATTCAACTTTAGTCTCATCAGACCATAGAAGATTTTCCCACATGTTTTTGTCAGACTTAATGTAGATTTTTGCAAAAATGTGCCCAGATTTGGAAAAGGCTTCCATCTTGCCACCCTGCCTGTTCTCACCTGGGTCATGTAGGTAAGTGCAGGCACTAACAAGGGTCTTTTATTCCACTGCTAAATCAGGAGAGATGACCCTCCAGGTGTGTTGGTAAACCTCCACTCCACTTTTCCTCAAAAAACATACACCCACAGTCAATGTAGCTGTTGTTAGGTAAGTTGCTATCACTTGCAAATTCCTTTTCTGTGACAAGGATAAAACTCCTTCATCAGCATATAGCATTCACTGATCTACTTGCAGGTGAGGGAGTTTTGGAATGAGCTCAGATAGAGTCCACTAATCCACTAATCATTCTATACCTGGGAAAAAGAACCCAGGATCATAAGCAGTGTCACTAACTATGGAGCTAAAGTATTCCGCCAGTACCCCAAGAAAATTTAATTGTCTAGAACCGTGATGGCAAACTTGTGGCACACATGCCAGAGATGGCATGCAGAGCCCTCTCTGTGGGCATGTGCGCCATTGCCAGCTACTTATCTGGTTTCCAGCAGATGGATACTTGCCAGCCCGTTGGCCTTCGCATGCACCAGAGTGCTGGAAACCCAAAGACCAGATGGCCAGCATGGGTTTCTGGTGTTCCAGTGTGCGCATGCATGCACAAGAATGTGCATGTGTTCCCTTTTGGGCACTCGGTGCCGAAAAGGTTTGACATCACTGGTCTAGAGGTTTTGTTTGAGATTGTTTGTCAATTTTCCAGAACTCAGAAGCCTGTCTAAGTTTCGTTGCATGGACTAGTTTATTCCAGTTGGCTATTTGGACTTTTTTTTCCCAGGATGTATTTTTAGTGGTTTACATTTTGATTTTTTTAAAATACATCACTCCACAAATAAGGTTATTTGTTGTTTTAAAGAGCCCTATAAACTTTGATAAACTTAGCCTTTGCATCTGCTCATGATCTAGACAGTTTATGTAGAATGCTTATTTGGTAATTTATTTAATATTGATTCTTCTCTGGTATTAGTCATTACAGGGGCTGTCTTATTCCATAACAAAAATTGGATTTTTTTCCCATGTTATTATTTCCTCTGATGGTAAAAGATGCAAAGAAGGAAGCTCCCATGCAACCACCCAATACTATATCTAATCTGCTATGTTTGGAGATGCCTATAAGTAGCAACTGGGTCCATTTATATAGTTCTCTAGTGGTAAACCAGAAAGCAAATGTACATAAACCTTTAATATGTAAAATAATTGAGAACAGATATAATTAGATATCCAATTAATGTAATTCAAATTAACGGTTTGGAAAATGTTTCAAATCTGAAATGTTTCAAGTTTCAAGAAGTACCCATTCCAAGTTCCAATCTTATACAAAGTGTTCCTGCTCTGTTTTGACCAGCTTGGAAACGTTCCAAGCTTAAAATTGCTCATTTTGAAATCAAAATATATTTGAAGTTAAAAGAGCTGTTTTGAGTTTGAAATGCTTCCAAAACGGCTAGAAAAACATTCACAACGTTTCCCATAAGGTTGAGACAACCTGTTTCAAGCTTGAAATAACTGTTTGCACTCAAAGTGGCATTTTTAAGCTTGAAATATTTCAGAGTCAAAATATTTAATTGCCACTACTGGTATAAGTATTTTGTTGCATGGTAGCAAGATATGCTTTCTAATCTGTTTTGCAAAGCAAATGGAAATGCAGATTTTTATCTCTTAGGAATCAAGCGTATACAGTATTAACTTTTCTTAACCATTATATTTTCTTGCCTATTAGCACCAGTTGGTTTCTCTCGTCTTCTCTCCCTCCCTCTCTCTCTTTCTCTGCCTGGTCTTAAAAGTAACAATAATATTCAAAAGACAGCGTATCACAAGCACCCTAAACCCCAGGACTAGGAAATTATTTATTTCCTATTTCCAAGGAAATAAAGTTATCCTCTTCTCCCTCCTTCCTTTCTTTCCCTCTCTTGCTTCTTTAATGAACACATCCCCAATTTTATTCATACTCATCAAGGTTTATACAAAATTATAACATACATGTTACAATGTGAATATGAACATAAACCATAGTAAAATCCATCTAATATTATATAACAATAATGCATAACCTAACAACCAGAATAACAATTTGCATTGGACAACTATCCAAGATAATCAACACAAAACATAATAATTAGCCCTGTTCACCATCGCATCAATCTTACAAACCTAACACTTCATGATCCCAAGTTCACCATCAGAAATACAATAACATACCCAGTAACTTATTCAAGGGCCTCTGTAATTGTTTAGTTTTTAATGCTTTTTAGAAGGCCGTTAGGAAAACTGGGAGCAGCCTGATATCCAAAAAAGGGTTGTTGCAAAACACTGAACCCATTGCAGAGAAATGTCTGTAGAGATTCTCAGTCATCCAGGTCATGGTTGTCTCAAAGGTACTTTTTCAAAAGGCAACTGGACTTTCTTTGTTTTTGCTTGAAGATGTATCACCACTTGCTGAGCCGTGATGGCACAGAGGTTAGAATGCAGCTAATGCAGCTAATTCTGCCAACTGCCAACAATTTGATCCTGACTGGCTCAAGATTGACTCAGCCTTCCATTCTTCCAAGGTCAGTAAAATAAGGACCCAGATTGTTGGGGGCAATATGTTGACTCTATGTTCTGACCCAGGCTTCCTTAAATAGCAAGAAGCAGAGTGTCAACTCGCTAAGACCCTGACACAGAGTCTTGGTCCTATCCAAACATCTTTTATTTACATGATTGTGAATTTCTTTCATTCACACTTAGCAAGGCTTTAGCAAACAATTTTTCAGAGGAATGTATCAAATAAGAACCTTATCTTGTTTGGCAAACTGTCAAATAGTTTCCAAATGCAGCGCAAGGCCAAATCTGGCACAGAGTCTCTTATAGTTACAAACCGAACTTTCCACTCTTGACACAACTGAATGAATGAATGGTTTCCTTCAAATGCTCTGCCCCATTTTTTCCTCTTTTGTTTCCTATGGGAGGGGCCAATCACTTCCAAGGTGTGGTTTTACTCCTAAGTCAATTCTGCTTTATTAGTTGTTCTTGTCTTCTGGCAACTCTGCGCATGCACACACTGGGAGCAGGCTCCAGCTGTTCTTCTGTCTCACTGCTGTCTAACTCCCTTTCTGCCTCTAATGCAGAGCCCTGGTTTGAACTTTCCTCAACCCCAAGACTTGCCCATGCTCCTCCCCAATCTCCCCACTGTCTGACTCTACTGCCAGCTCCACTGTCTGCTAGCGGGCCACAACACTCTGTAAACTGCTTAGAGAATACTGTAAAGCACTATGAACCAGTATGTAAGTCTAAGTGCTATTGCTAGTACTAGTGTTCATCCAAGAAGCTAACAAGCAGATGACTGCCAAGAATACAAATCCTTCCATTCTCCAACATTCATTCAGAACTGAAGAAGCTTCTTGGATGAAAAGTAAAACAACTCCAAGCAAAAAGAAACTAAGTCCAGTTGCCTTTTGAAAAAGCATATTAGGACATTGCAGAAAAATGTCTGCAATATCTCATGCAAATATCTCATAGAAATATGAGAATGCCAATAATTTATCCTATGATAAATAACCCAGATGGATTGTTCATTGGTGGAGAAATCATTTTATACATAACTGAAAGCTGGTCTTTACAGATAGAGCATCCTCTGATTTATTAGCTCCAGTTGACTTCCACAGTTGACAAAGAGCCCAGAAGATCTTCAAAGCTCTTCAAATGGCTCTTCCAAAGCAGAGCAAACCTATCTCGAGTCAGATTATTTGATTTCCTATTTTCAAAAATTTTCTCTTGTCTGAATCAAGCTTTTGTTTATTTGCTTTCATTTATCCCAAGACTGTCTTCAAATATTGGTTGAAGTGTTTAACAGCCATCCCTGCTTGAATCTGAGCAGAAGGGATGTGTACAGAAATGGCAGAAGCTAAATGGGTATACATGTATATTGATTGCATTTGTTAATGAAGATGTTACTTTCTGTCATGCCATATTTTGTCTACTTTGTAGACCAGGAGGCTGTTTTCAGATTGTTTGCAAGATAAGAAAGCCCTTAATGCCTGCTGGGGAAGTGCTATACTTCTGTGCAGAAGTATTTCATCATATATATTGTCAGGGAAAATAGCTTTTGTTGTACGCTTGCATAATGTACTCCAACAGCAACAGTATAGATAAATGTTTCATTTACATCCTTCAAGGAAAAAAAGGACAAAACATTATGACTAATGAAGATGGATGGGAATTTTCTGCTACTCTTCCTCATAAAACCACTTGCATAAAATCCTGTGGCACTGTTATAAATGATAGAAACAGGTGTAACCAGAATGGGAGAACACTGATAATCATATTACATTTTTTTATTATATCCAAGATGATGCTTTTGAAGGCAGTCATTAAAAAATTCCCATCTGTTCACACCATTTGTCATGCAGGCACTAAAGTGTCTGAGAGCAAAATCAAAAGTGAGGTGCACGAGGGGGGAATTGATTGGAAATCTCGCTGCTGCTGATGCCATTTTCAACCTGCTAGTTTTGCATTTTTCATTTAGTGAGATGCAAGAGAAGTTTGAAATTGGTGAGACATCTCATTAGGATGGAGTCTGTTTTCAAGAAGGTGGAAGGAAATTAAATGCCAGGTTATATTTGTCCAGGTTTTTCTCCTTCTCTGTTTCCTATAAATCCAAGTTTAAATGAGGGACACTTTTTATATTCATCAAAAATAACAGGGTCAATCCAGCAGAAGCCTTTCACGGATGAGAGAGCATCCTCTGTTTCTAGAAAGCTTTTGAATGAGCAGAGGAGATCAATTGAAAGGAAGAAAGGTTGGGTATCCAGCCTTTTATCCAAATCTTACTATTTTACATGACTCCAAATCTTCAACACAAGATTGGAGGACAGAAATACACCTTCCATTCTTATCAGCAGTATCACTCAAAACAGACGAGCATTTTCATGCCAATGAAAAATCATCTGGATCAAGTCACAAGAAATTATTTACTTGGCCACAGACTTTTTTTCCTCCTGTGAAGGCTTTTCTATGTGCAAAGGCTGTGCTGATCTGAGACGTCAGAAGCTGGACTAATTAACTGTCAGCTCAGTTCCTCTTCCAGAAGAAATTATATGAACAGAGATGCTGCTGCAGTATTTTGTAGCTTTGGGGTGAAGAGAGGATATTTTGAATATACAAAAGCTAAGGCTAGCTGGACTAGAAAGAATCTAGGGTTGAACAGATTAACCAGCAAATAACCATTTCTAGAGATCATGGTGGACAATGACTTTAATGAGCTATGTGTTGAAAATTCACTCTAATGAAGTACACAGGGTCCATTTGCAGTTCGAACCTTTATTGTCAATGTACAACATGTGCACAATGAAATTGAATAAGCCTCCCTTGGTACAGCCCATACAAGTACACAGAATATATCTCAATAAATCAATAAATAAAGAAGAAATTCCTAAACCCAAATAAGTAATAAACTAGCACACATTTCCACAAACACACACATACACAATATTATAATACACTGATATATATATATATATATATATATATATATATATATATATATATATATATATATATATATATATATATATTCTGATAGATTTACAGTGCCAGTGTAACATGCAATATGTGTGTGTGTGTGTGTGTGTGTATACACACACACACACACATACACATACATATTGCATGTTACACTGGCACTGTAAATCTATCAGATTAAGCCTGATTGTGGTGTTATGTTGCATTTTGAATGCACACTCAGGTCCATGGAAATGCAAATGCCTGCTAGGTAAATTCCATTGTTGGCTAGCAGTGAACAATGATCTCTCATAGACTAAAAAAAGCTCAGCGTATCACTGATGCACATGAGTTAGGACATGAACTTCAATGACCAAGAATCACCCAAGAATAACTGGAATCCCACCTAAACAGCTTTCTAAATTGTAATAATTTTCAACATTTATGAAAACTAGCTGGTCACTGTGCCAAGGTGCTTCTTCCACCATATAATTTGTTTCTTTGATAATATTTGCTTATATATCTTCCACTATCTTTTTCACACTGGGAAATCTTTCTGGAATCATGGGGCTGTAAGGCAATTTTTTGTATCTATTTCAATGATGACTAAATGTATATACCCTCGCTGTTTACATTAGTTGGGAAAATCGTGTTGATTAGCAATAAATCCGAAGGAGTCTGATATCACCTTTTCCAACTAAAAAGCTTTATTAAAAAGCATAAGCTGGAATTGAGAATTGTATTAAAGGGATAACTTTATTGAATGTTTTTTTCTCCTTTGAAGAAGCATGAAACAGTTTCACATTGGCAGGAACTCTCCACTTATTCTGCCATTTGATTTCTATTATTTCCTCCTTCCCACCTATAGCCATTGATGTCTAGTCATCATTCACCTGTCCTCCCTAATCAGTCCAAGAGATGGCAGTGCCATTTCTTCCACACTCTGGCCAGTTGCTCCCTCTCTCTCATACACACATTCCATGTGAAAAATTAGGGAAGAATGAGACAATCTGGAGGTCACTTTCCCCCTTTGAGGCCCTTCATTGGCTGACTGGAAAGAACACCATGAAAATTTTTTGAAACACAAGAAAATGCTGGCTATTGAAGCTCTTTTATTATGAGTAATCTGAATTTTTTAAAGCAATTGTCTAATAATAAATAAATAAAAGAGTACAAATAATAGATTAACATGCAATGTTGGGTAAAATGCTTATATAAATCCAATATATTTGGCAAAGTATAAATATATTTCTAACACCCAAATGCTACAAAATGCTGCAGCACCATCTCCAGATAATTACTTCTGGAAGAGGAACAGAATTGAGTTAATTGGTTCAATTCCTCAAGGAATAATGGGGCATCTCAGATTAGCACAGCCTTTGCACATAGTCTTCAGAGAGAATAAAAATTAAAAATGGTGCATATAAATAATAAATACGCAAACAAAGCCATAAAAATATTTCTGTAAATTTTTAAAACACAAGAGAGAAAAGGGACAAACTGATTTGACACCTGGGAAAATAAGAACCAAAAGCTGATAGTCTCAATCATTCCAACAATATCACCAAAGCCTCAACATTTCAAAATCTTATTTTTACTTTTCCCAACTTTGTTACAAAATATTCTTTGGACTTTAATTCCCACAATTGCTATCAAGTATGCTGTGGGCCTAGCTAACATAGAGCAATAGAGTATTCTGCTGTTGTTTATTGATATGCTAAATAGTTTCTAAAAACAGTTTCTGTGGTCAGTAGTATTACTTTGACCTGTGTGAATAATACCAGGCATCAAATTTGGGAAAATAAATAGATTCAATCATTGACATGAATGATTTATTCATCTGCAAATAAAACTAATATTCACAATGTCTTTAGACTTACTTTTCTATCACTGGTTCCAAAATACAAGGATGAGTTTTGGAAACACTGATATAAAGCAAAGGACAGATACTATTGAGTTATAACCA
Organism: Thamnophis elegans; assembly: GCF_009769535.1. Lineage (NCBI taxonomy): Eukaryota > Metazoa > Chordata > Lepidosauria > Squamata > Natricidae > Thamnophis > Thamnophis elegans. The sequence goes on along the minus strand of NC_045543.1, from coordinate 103,479,430 downwards.
ACCACAGAAAAATGTTTAAGATTTATGCCAGTTTTCTCTGTGAAAGAAGTATTAGCATCTGTTACTTGTAGCTTACAGACACTTGAACAGATTTTTGGTTCATTACTAGGAGTTGTTTTTGAAAGGCACTTTGAATGCTCATTATATAACTAAAACCTTAGAAACAATCAATGCTCAAAAGTTGAAAGTCAAAGTTGACTTACAAAGTGCATTCCCCTTTATCAATCTTAGAGCACATAAGATCAGACTCGGGCCCTGGGAGTTGTTGCAGCATTGATACATAGCAATTCCTAGTGTGTATCTCTGTCTGTCAGTCTGTGTCTGCATCTATAAATATAGCATACCTAGAAAATGTAGAAACACTCTTGGTTCAATTACTGGGTGAAAGAAGAGCAATGCAAGTAAAAATGGATGCTAATTCAATTTCAAAATGAATCTTGACTGTTTTCATAGGTCAGCAAAGAGAGGTGCTGAAATGGGCTTTTTAAATTCTCCACCAAATAGATAGGTAATGATTCTCCAGGGCAAATAGAAACTCTCCAATAATTTATAAATGGAAGGACTCCCTTTTCATTGGTGACATTAGGACAGCTATCAAAAAAATTAATTGAAGGAATTTCCTCATTGTTTGTTCTTTTTGAATTTAATTGAAGTGTGGGGAATCAGGAAAGCTCAGATTACATGACATATTAATTAATAAATTAAGACTGTAGATTCATGTATAGTCCTTAGCTTTCTTGTAACTAAGGCTGAAGAATCAGACTTTATTATTTTTTTCCTTTGAACAATTTCCTGAATAACTTTTCTTTCATTAAATTTAATGAGAACAAGATGACAACACAGAGGGCAATTTCTATCTTTGGCATTAGGCAAACATGCTACATTGAGAGGAGGGAATGATAATTAAGGCAAAGTCCAACCAAATTAAGCCATTCGTGCTATTTGTTTTATTCTTCCATGTTTCAAAGAAAGGAAAAGAAGAAAAAGGAGAAAGAAAAATACTGAAAGGCCAAAGCAATGAAGAATTGGGGATACCTACACCCAATAAAGTTTGCAGCAGATTCTTTTTATTCTTTTCACCAGCTTTAGGTAGCAGAGATGAAGAGGGTGTCTCTATCACAAACAGTAAATTAAGCTTGTGACATTCGTCTTGGGATCTTCATTCTACTTTTCCCTGAATTCTAAGATGTTTAGACAAGGCTAATCTCCTTGGTGAAAGTGAGATCAATAAAGAGAAACCTCTGTCGCTTAGAATCTAGAAAAACCCTTAACTTCTACATATATTTCAAGGTACATAGTATTATGTTTATCTACATGATAGTCAATATATGTATAATATTAATTTTAATGTCTATGTAAATGGGACATCTAGGATTTAGAACAGTACCATTATAAGTACACGATTGATGCAGCTACAGATTCCAAAGAAGCAATTGTGGTCCTTGGTGCAGCCTCATCTGTAACGATAGATACACGTTGAAAAGAAAAAAAGCATTATAGGCAAGGAACTGCTTTTATGTTACATATGCCTTCAACTATATTCCAAACACAGCATGCAAATAATTGTACAGCAAAAAATAATGTTACAAGTCTGAGAAATTCTAATCAAATTGTTCCAAGGTCTTGTATAGATATTTGCACATTGATGCTACATACTGGATGGCAAGTCCTAGTGTGTTCAATGATCTTATTCTCAGGTACAATGACATCAAAACACAAATGTTAAGTCAGTCCCCAAGGTCATAGTAATCAATTACAAGCTGGTGAAAATTCCCAAACTTTCATATATTCCAAGGACGTGGATGAATATCGCTTATAGCAAAAGAACGATGACAATTATAAAATGGAAGTGAACAAGTAAACATCGTCAGAAGGTTTAGGGGTTTGTTATTATTTCATTTTTCATTATTTCCTTAAACACACTAAAAGTTTTAATAATATTTTAGCAAGTAACGATGCAGGAGCTTCTATTATTTGAAGTTCTTTCTTTAAAGTATTTCTAGAAGAAGGTGAATATACATGCCCCCAGGGTAATGTTGCAGGATCCAATCTGGGTCGGTCACTGGGACCAGAGTAGTGATGCAATTCAGCTGGTTCTATCCGGTTTGGGCAAACAGGTAGTGTGGCAGTGGAAGGCTCTATCCACCCACCCATTTTTGATGCTCTGTGTATGAGCAGAAGGTCTTGTGCATGTATGTAAGTGGTCAGTGTGAGCGAAGCGAGTGCATGCGCTCACATTTGCGAGCTGGTAGTGAAGGTAAGTTGATTTCAGTTTTGGACCAGAGGTTTAGTCTTACGAGCTTTCAGACTAGTGCTGGAGTCCTTCTTCAGACGTTCCCGTAAGATGGGCTCTATCATGAGTCTAAAACCTTGGAAGACTAAACCTCTGATCCTGGTAAGTAACCCAGATTGGATCCTATTTCCAGAAAGTTCATGAAATCCAGAGGGAGAATGTTTAAAAGAAGAGTATTATATTAAAATATAATGTTAATGTATAATATTAATGACACATTTAGAAAAAAATGTGTATGTGCAGACATACAAATACAGACATTATATAGGTACAAACACAAACACTCTATATCTGAGAGAATTTGTTGTATTGATAAATACAGTCAGGCAATATTTCTTGTCTTCCAGAGGAAACAACTTGATCCAATTACAGAAATGCAGCATTCAGAAAGGGCAAATCCAACAGGATAAAAGCAAAGGGCTGCTGCTGATGAGCATTTCTGTAACAGTTCGCAGAAAAAAAACCTTTCTGTTTAAGGCCTCTCCTGTTAAAGCACAAAGAATGTGCACTGCAGGCAATTTCCTGCCACAGTTCTGTCCTTATTGGATGAACTTTTCTGCATTTCAACCTACCCATCAAAAGTAATTGCAAATTGAAGGATTTTAGAAGTGCAACATCCCCTCCGCCTTTTATATAAAAGAAAGAGAGAGATTTTGTTAGTTAGAACTTAATCTCTGCCCAATAAAGCTGAAAGTGGAATCATTCCATTGTGGTAAAAATTGTTTTTATTGCTGCTTAGTACCAGTAAGTTTCTATATAGCAGTATTTATGGGAATGTTCCTTGTTGTCATGAGACACTGGACTCTGGGTTGATACAAAGGCAGCCAAAGCTTCAGATAATTGCATTCACTTATTAGAAGATAATCTTTGAATATTTGTTGTCTTTCCTTTGTATGTATTGTACTGTGTCACATGTATTTATTTATTTTTCTAGGTAAGTGTTGGTGAACCTTTTTGGAAAAGCGGGGTAGCATTGAAAACCAAAAGAACGCATGCACAGGAACACCGGAAACCGGAAGAACAGTTCCCCAGCTGGGGAAGCACAAGCCAGGAAGCTGAGCTTCCAGTTTCCAGTGTGTGCATGCACGCTGGTCACCTGGTCTTCTGGTTTCTGGTGCATGCAAAGGAACCTCTGGATTCCATGTGCATGCCAGAATCCAGAGGTTCAGCTTCAAACATGCCTGCCAGGGAGTGCTCTTCTGGTTTCCGGTGCTCCCACGTGTACAAAGAGCAGCTGGGCAGTATGCATGCATGTGCCAGAAACCATAAGCTCAGCTTCCTCGTACACAGGTGTGCCAGGTTATTGTTCTTCTGGTTTCTGGTGCTCCTGCATGCATGAAGACCAGCTGACTGGTGTGCATGCACATGCCGGAATCCAGAAGAGCAACAGGCAATGGCTGGCCAAGGGAGAAGACTGTGTGCCACTTCTGGCATATGTGCCATAGGCTCGACATCACTGTTCTAGATCATATAAAGCAATAGCAGTAGACTTATATACCGCTTCATAGGGCTTTCAGCCCTCTCTAAGTGGTTTACAGAGAGTCAGCATATTGCCCCCAACAATCTGGGTCCTCATTTTACCCACCTCGGAAGGATGGAAGGCTGAGTCAACCCTGAGCCGGTGAGATTTAAACCGCTGAACTGCTGATCTAGCAGTAGCCTGCAGTGCTGCATTTAACCACTGCGCCACCTCGGCTCTCCTCTCTTCTTCTTTCCTCTCTTTTCCCTCAAACTCACAGGCCTCTGATAGAAATATGAAAATTGAGGAAGCATGTACCACCTATAGATGTGTAAATGGATATATTTTTTATTTTGATTCATTCAAAGTTTTGGGTTGTAATGCAGAATGGACCTTCCTAGTGTGTATATATGTATTGTGTCACAATCTCTGATATGCCCAAATACGGAGCATACTGCTTCCCTTTTCTGTCTATCGGCTCAACCTAGGAGCCATCCAGGCAGAAAGCCATTTTTTATATTGCCTTTGTTACATTTGTGTAGCATTTTATTTATTGATCAGCACAAATGCAATATGTATGTATGTATGTATGTATGTATGTATGTATGTATGTATGTTTGTTTGTTTGTTTTCTGAGGTTTTCGCGGGTGTTAGTATGTAGATCTTTGGTTGTTCAGATATATATATATATATTTATTAGATTTTTTACAACCCCTGGTAAGCCCCAATTATGGGAGGAAGCTAACTGGAAAAGCCCTCCTCCCATACATAAAAGGCACCACAGACAAAATCAGCAAAATCCTCCGCAAACACAACATCAAGACAGCATTCTGCACAGACCGGAAAATATCCACCATCCTAAGAAACCCCAAAGACAAAATTGAATTAGAAAATCAAGGAGTATATGAAATCCCATGCACTACTTGCCCCGCCACATACATCGGACAGACCAACAGAAGAATAAGTGCACGCATTGAAGAACACAAAAATGCAATCAAAAAAGAAGAACCAACTTCTTCCCTGGTCCAACACCTCAAAGCCACAGGACATAAAATTGACTTCAATAAGACAAGAACCATCGCCAAGGCCGAACACTTCAACAACCGTATAATCAGGGAAGCAATCGAAATAGAAAAACACCCACATAGCATGAACAGGCGAGACGACTCCTCCCGCCTGCCAGCCCTTTGGAAACCCGCCCTCATTAACAAACGAATCCCAAACATGAAGAATGAGACCAGGCCCACACTCACAATAGCCACACAGAATACTACCAAAAAACATCCACAAAGAAAACAACCAAAACCACAAACTGATGAGGAGGCATGACCCAGAACCAGAAGCCAGACTGCTAAAGCACAATCAGCCTCTTCAAAACCCCTCCTACCCTCACATGTAACACAACCCCCCAAACAATCAGAACAGAACACACCGCCACCAAATAAGGACACACCTCCACCTAATCAAGACACACCCAAGCCCCCATTCAATCAGTTTTAATCCCCTACTGGCAGTTAAAACTTAATCCCCTACTGGCAGTTAAAATTTAATCCCCTACCAGCAGTTATAAGGAACAAACAGCCAAGATCCCACACTACTCCTGGAAACACCAAACCTGAAGTAGTCAGCAGCAGCCTGAAGATGACGAATGTGACTTCGTCGAAACGTCGCCAAGACATCTCCAATTCTACGCGGGAGAAAACCCGAACAACTAGAGACCTACATATATATATATATATATATATATATATATATATATATATATATGTATATGTATATGTATATGTATATGTATATGTATATGTATATGTATATGTATATGTATATGTATATGTATATGTATATGTATATGTATATGTATATGTATATGTATATGTATATGTATATGTATATAGTTATATTTGTGTTGATAAATAAATAAAGGGAGACTAGTATAGATCTATTTCAAGCTATTTAGCTTTCATCAGCTAGCCATACCCTTACTGGGATTCGAACCTGTGCTATATTACATCTTAGGCAAACGTCTTAGCCATTAAGCCACAAGTTCTCCTCCTTATCAGCTGAAGCCAGGGAAGAAGGTATATATTTAGTGTCACAACCCCTGGTAAGCCCCAATTATGGGAGGAAGCTAACAGCTTCCATTATCTGTCAATCGGCTCATCACAAGAGTCCATCACGACAGAAACCCAATATTTTTACTGTTGCCTTTGTTACACATTTTGTGTTACATTAACTTGTGGCTTTTTTATTTATCAGCACAAATAAAAAAAACATGTATATAACAAAGGCAACAGTAAAAATATTGGGTTTCTGTCGTGATGGACTCTTGTGACGAGCCGATTGACAGATGATGGAAGCAGTTAGCTTCCTCCCATAATTGGGGCTTACCGGGGATTGTGACTCTAAATATATGCCTTCTTCCCTGGCTGGCTGATAAGGAGTCGAGCTCTGTGGCTCAATGGTTAATACATCTGTCTTAGAGGCAATACAGCACAGGCTCGATTCCCAGTAAGGATATGGCTAGCTGATGAGAGCTAAATAGCTTGAAATAGATCTATACTAGTCTCCCTTTATTTATTTATCAGCACAAATAAAAAAACACATATATAACAAAGGCAACAGAAAAAATATTGGGTTTCTGTCGTGATGGACTCTTGTGACGAGCCGATTGACAGATGATGGAAGCAGTTAGCTTCCTCCCATAATTGTGGCTTACCGGGGTTTGTGACTCTCTCTCTATATAGACATACACATACATACATATATACATATATACATATATATTATTAAATAATATAATTAATTACTGTGAAAGATACATAAACTAAAGATTGTATTCTTTCTGGAATTCATATCCTATTTATATGTTGTTGACATCACATTATTAGAATCCCATAAAAGGAGACCAAGAGCATACTGACTGACAGCATCCCCATTATCAGCTTTTGTACTTTCTAAGCAATTTCTGGAAAAAAAAATGTAGTTTCCTTTTATTATTTGGAGTGTAGTTGCATAGTGGCATAATCACAATGGTACTTTGCAATTTTAGAGAAGATCTTCTCTTCAGACCTTTCTCTTCTAAGACGTAGAAGTTCATTTTCTCATGTATTTCTTGTCAATCTAAAAGCCAGAGAGTTTCAGAAATTTTCTCATCTCTATTTCTACAAAGTTGCTTTTGATGTTTCGTTCTGTGGGAAGGTTTTAAGCAATCCAGATGCTTTTATAGTAACTTACTGAAGCTAAGGCGGGAGATCAATGTCAAACCTTCCCACCTGCATAAGCATTTAGCATTCACAGTGTATTTTGGAGTGTTTGAACTATTTCAAAAATGCTATCATAAGAATAGTAGCAGCTATCTAATATCATAATTTGAAGTAATTTCCCATGTATTTGTTACAGTTTTCATTGTATTTGTACTTTGATCCAAAATGTAAATTCTCTAATTGATAGCATAATTTCATTTTAAAAATTATTTAAATATTGCTTTTATAAAATTATTTCTCTATAATGCCTTGCTAGCTACCTTGGGAGCACTGTTATCTGGTTAGAAAGTATAAAGTATAAATCATTAATTTTTATAGGCATCATTGTTGTGGGTAGATAATTTGAAATTTGCTTGTGCATTATAAAACAATGTTCTGTTAATTCCTTACAGAAAATATTAAAGACAAATCCTACTTATGAGGAAATTACTATTATTTTCCCATCCCAAAATAATATCTTCCTCCCAGTAAGAGTGTAGCACTGCTTGGTGATTAAGGATAATGCACAAGCCTTCCTGTATGCTGGTAAATTTCAGATTCTAACTGAAATATCTTATTTGAAATGTTCTGTTTTCCCCAGAATTATTCATAAGAGCATATTAAATATACCAATACTTTAAATTCTCATTATGTCTCTCTAATAAGACTACATAATAAAATATTTAGTATAAATTAAGAAATTCAACTTTAGACACTATTGAATGAAACATAAAAATGAATTAAACTTTTCTTTCAGACCTCTTTGTATTTCTATTAATTTAACTACATTTCCTTAACAAATAAAGGAATATGGCTCTCTGTATGTGTGTGTGTGTTTTGTGTGTGTGTGTTCCAGCATAACTCTGGAACACTTCGAGCAATTTTAACAAAACTTGATGCACAGATGACTTACTCTCTGGAAAAAATATTGTGGGGGTAAGACACCCCTAAAACCCCTCAGTGTGTGTGTTCTGTTAAGATACAGCCTGTTGTGCCTTAAAATGGCTTCTACTGTTTAGCACAGTGGAGTTGCCATGGTAACAGCTTCACAGTACTCCACGAGGGGCTCCCTCTGGTAGGGGCAAAATCCAACATTAAAAATTATGTTTGGTCTGGACATTTCTCTCCTATAAATACATACCCAGGCAATACCGGGTTATCAGCTAGTTACTACATAAAGAAGGCTAATTTGAAACAAAATTGTTTAATGTCTATGGAGATTCTCAGTTATCAAAGCCATTGTTGTCCTAAGGGTCTCTTTTCAAGAGACAACTGGAGTTTCTTTTTTTTTCCTTTGAAGACATTTCACTTCTCATACAAAAATCTTGTTCAGCTCTGATTGGATGGTGGGGAATGGAAGGATTTATACTCCTTGGAGATAGCTGGTCATTTGCATTCTTCTAGAGTCATTGAGTGCTTCAGTTTGAGATGCAGACAACACAGAAAGTGTTAAATAGAAATAGTAAGTGTGAAAAATGGTGATAAGTCACTTTTTTCAGTACTTTGTAACTTTGAACAGTATCTATGGTAGAATGTAGTCAAGATTCCCAGGAGGAATGGACCTTATCTCTTCATATTATTTCCAAAAAGTTTCTTCTGAATCCAAATATATATTTTTTCAAGATTTTTATGTGAGGATTGAAAATGAGAAAATGAGGCTAGAATCCAATCGATTTCCTTTAATTTCTTCAATTTAAGAAATTGCCATCCTTTTGAACATAACAGTACTAGGTAGTATTCTGAATTCTGGAGTTTCTTTCATATGTTTGGAAAGTGTCATACATTTTACAAGGGAGGCTGAGAGAAGAAAAGGATAGGAATATATAATTGAATTGGAAATCCTATATACACCCATAGAATTTAGTTTAAGAGAAAAGTAGTTAAAAGGTTTACATTTTTTTTATAAAAACAGCGACATTGCTGGATAATACTCCCTAATTTCATTATGTAATAATGAAATTACAATGCAGTTACAATACAAACGAATGTTCTGTTAAAACATATGAAAGACCAGGCAAGGACAGATCATTCTGAAGAAGGTCCATCTATGTCCATGATGATGAACTTATGGTACATGTGCTGAAAGTGACACAAAGAGCCATCTCTCCAGAAATGCCAGCCATCACCCCTTGCTGTTCTGGGTTCCAGTGCGCAAATGCATACCGAGCAGCTGGTCTTTCCATGTGCATGCACACCAGAAATCGGAAGAACCAGGTGGGCAGCACACATGCACGCACTGGAAACTGGAAGCTCAGTTTCCCAGCGCGTGGATGCTTGCTGGGGAGCTGCTCTTCCAGTTTCTGGCATTCCCCCGCGCGATCCCATTTTAGCACGGTGCTGAAAAGGTTCGGCAGAACTGATCTATGTGGTTACTAAGAGCTGACATTGACTTGATGCCATATAATAAATCAGTCAATCATCTATATTAATAATTTACATTAATAAAAATGACAGCTTCAACTCAGCTGTCAATATTTTTTTAATGACTAAGTTGTCTTCTAAGTTTATCTCCTGCAGTTAGGATGCACTGAAGACTTTTCACTGCATGTACTAGAGGGTTTTCTTTTTTTTTTTTAGCAATGGGAATGGTTTATTATCTAATTTACTAACTTGCCAAACCAAGAGTTTATGGTATGGATAGAGCTACCTGAGCCTATTAACTTTAATAGAACAAACATATGCTTGTCTCACATCAATATGCTTATCTTCAAAAAAATCTGTTTCCTTTATTCAATATTTTTTCAACACTGAAATAAGATTTGTTTTAACATTCCTGATATATAGACCATCATAATATATGGGTTTTTTTTGTCAGTCTGTTGCCAGTTGTGTTTTTTCTTGTCCATTAAATGCTGTAAAGACATAAAAGGATGGGACCATAAAGCATGTGTATTTTTAACCAATGGTGAATTATATTGAAGAAGTGACACTGTGCAATTAGCAAATCTTAGCAGCAGTGGTTAAGTACCATTAAAGAAGAAGAATTGGAGGCTGTTTAGAAGCCACTGCTCTTTGTGCATTAACAAAATTGATTAGAGATATGTGTGTATAAATTCTGGCATCTCAAAGCAAGAAACAATATGAAAGCACAGCATGTTTGCTGCATAAGCTTGTGACTTTCTTCCAATGTACTTACTGATGGTATATTATGTACTTTTTTGCTACTATACTGTAACTAAATGGACAGCTCTTATTTCTAATTCTTGTTTATTCAGAACCACTGAGCTGAGCAAGGCAATCCTTTATATACCAAACTATGTTATGCAATGCTATGCTACGCTACGCCATGCTACACTAAGCTATACATACCTAATGAGAAGGAAGGATTCACTGGAGAAGAGCTTAATGCTGGGAAAGATTGAGGGCAAAACTAGAAGGGGATGACAGAGAATGAGGTGGCTGGATGGAGTCACCAAAGCAGTAGGTGTGAACTTAAATGGACTCCAGAGGATGATAGTGGGCAGGAAGACTTGGAGGAACATTGTCCATGGAGTTGCAATCGGTCGGACACGACTTCACAATTAACAACAAAATGCCCTACCCTACCCTACCACACTACACTATACACACAGACACACACATATATTTGCCTTGCTCAATATATTGTTCTGGGAAAGTTGGACCAACCATAGGGTCAATCAACTTGATTACCGTGGAAAGGTTGTGCTTAAAGGGCTAATTGGTGACAGATTATATTGGAGAAGTGCTCCAATATAATGATTAATGACAAATAATTGTTAAAAATAAATTATGGGAAACAATTGGGTTCTATGTGGATAAAATATGGGACACATATTTTGGCCTTGACTGATATGCCTATGGCTCATCAAGCACTTTAATTTCACACATAACAAAAGTACTATCTGCATTCACTTAAACTGGATTGATTATCCCCAATATTAATGGGCACAGGAATGGGATAGTAGAAAAGGAATAATAGCCTTTTAAAAAATGCTTGGAGGCTGTTTTTCCCCAAACATTGCAATGTGACTTTTTCCTTCTTCACATCTTCACTCTCACTGTAATTTGTCTAATTCCTGAATGCAATCCCTTTTCTGAAGGTGCCACAAGCAGAGTACAGATCTCTAAAAGTATTCGTTGGCTCTTTTCTTAAATCTTGGTCCTAGACCTCCATGTGCTGGAGGATGAATCAGAATCCCCTGCAATGGTAAAATATGTAAAAATAAATTATACACAAATTCCTTGCAATAAAGGAAAACCAATTAAAGTAGAAGTGCTGCTGTCCTTAAGCTAGTTCTAAGATATTTTTTAAAATGCTTTTCTTCCTTAAATACATAAATTCTGAAAATCATTTCCTATGCCTCCAAATTTAATTCACAGTCTTGAACTTATTATATACTTGATAGGAAGTTCATGTTTTTCAATTAATCTTAGGCAGAATAAAGTCTTATTCTGACATCCATTACTTGCTACATACCTAAGTTATTAAAATATTAAATATTAGTGTTATTAATAATTTTAAGGGTTATACGTTTTGTATTTTTCCCTCCCTCTAATCCTTTATAATGTGGCAGTTTTGTGATTCATATAATTGTTATATAGGGTTTCAAAGGTTTAAAGTTATATTTTAGCATTTAACATTTTGATAATGTTAAAATTCAACATTATTATTTGCAGCAAATGAAATATGAATGCGAACGTTTCATTTATTGCCTAATTATTCTAGTTCTCTGGTGCTCAATATAAAACTTAAGTTGTAATTAAAGGAACTAGATATATCAGCTCCCAATAATGATTTTCTTATTAGATTGGTCAAACTTCTAAAATATTTCTTATTTCTCACCAAAATAAAAGATTGATTGATTTATTCCCAATACCCTTTTCCCCACCTTGTTTAAACATCAAGCTAAGTTGTGGTTTATAATACATGATTAAATGTAGCTTCCACCTAGATTTTGTTGGCAGTTGAATGTCACATCAAAGTGTCTCACTCTATATTGCCTGTGTGTCATGATGAGCCGCCCAGAATCCCTAGGGAGTGGGTGGCATACAAATTCCATTAAAGTTTGAAAGTTTGAAAGTTTGATATCACACCCATGCCCCAGAGGGGATAAAGCTTACATTCTGATGCGGTGAGAGTCTATAGACAGTGTTGAAAGGAGAAAATAAGTCTTGTTTAATATAAACAAATCAAGAAAGACTATCAAATGAAGTCAGAATGCTGAACGGGAAACTCTGGAACCCCAAAATAGGACAAAATTCAGGTCACTACCAGAGCAGTGTTTCTCAACTTTGGTAACTACCACTTGTGTTGACCCAATCACCAGAATATTTAAAAATAATCAATTTGGTTTACGCCCATCATACACCCAGTCAATTCCTACGTCCAGTTTAGATGCCACTCAAAATAACTAGCAAAATATAGCTTGAAGTTTACTTATTAAATATCAGTAAACAAGAAAACTTAACAGTGAAAAATGGATCAAAAAGTCAGTAAAGCAGGGCTAGAAAGAACAACAGGTAAGAGATAAAAAGACAAGCACATTTAATATCTGCAATTTGCATTCTTTTGGCACAGAAATCTCCAGAACTAATAGTAACAAAACTGTGGCTAATTAGCATAAACAATCCAAAAGAATGGCCTTTGGTTATTCCAGTCTGTTATTCCAGTCCATATTCTACTGTATGAATATAATTGCTGTAAAATTATGCACCATGAAGGAAACAATTTGATAGATGAGAGTGATCTATCCAGTAGTTGGATGGTGAATTCTGAAAATAAAATCCACAGCGCTGATAGATGTGAAGGTTGATATCCTTTGCATTAAAGAGTTCTGGGAGGATTATCTTATTCCTTTATCCCTTAATTTTCTCTTTGGGAAAAGAAAATTGAGCCCAATAATGAAAATGGGATGCTTTCAGACTGTGGAGCCTCTGACTTCCATGCAATGTTGAAATAGGGCAACTACAGAATCTATAACTAGGTATGTCTATCAAAGTTCAGTCCTAGATCTTTGCCAATAATTAATTTGATGGCATGCCTAGGTAGGGAAATGCCTCAATTATTCATTTCCTAAATATATAACCATTGCTGTTAACAATAATATTTTGTACATTCCAAAAAGTTTTATTTGTATAATATATACAAACCCCATCCTATATAGGAGATCGCTATTTAAAACTCTGTTTCCTTATGTATCTCACTTCAGATAAAGGCATAATGGTTCAGCCTTTTTATAAGATTGATTCCAAAGGAATTGAATGACTTCTGCCACAAAGAAGAGGGGTTCGATCTATTTTTCAGAATAATCAGAAGGCAAAACAAGAAACAATGGATAGAAAATACTCAAGGAGAGGAGCAACCTGAAATTAAGTAGACATTTTCTAACAGTGAGGACAATTAACCAGTGGAACAGCTTGCTTTCAGAAGTTGTTGGTCAGGGGTTTCCAATCCCAGTCTGTTTACTGGCAATAGTCTGCAACATGCCAGAAACCAGTCTGTGCAAACAAGCAAAGCCCTATTCGCTTCCATACAAAACCACAAGTCCTCCAGTCTGTGAAAAAACTTGTCTCCAGAGAACCGGTCTCCAATGCCCAAAAGGTTGGGGGCACTGTTGTAGTTACTTCATCACTGTCTGAAATGGTATTGGATCTCCTGCTTGATCAGGAGGTTGGACCTCCAAAATCCCTTCCAAATCTATCATTCTGTATTATTCTGTATTCTGAATGAGCAGCTTCACTATTATTTTGGTTGTGTCAGTCTCCTGGCAAAGGAACATCTCAGATTTCGGGCTAATTTCAAGGATAACATTGAACTTCTAAGTCAATGTTAGAAGCAGCCTAGAATTTGGCAGCCTAGAATTTTTCAAACTCATTGGTGTATTTTTGTATTTCATATCCTGGATTACGGGTTCTTTTTCTGTTATTAGGAACTCTCCTTGAATTTGGTGTCTGCTAAATTGCAGATGTAAGGAAACTCAGGTGTGCCCTCAGACTATTGTCAAGACTATTGTTCTTTTACAAAGTCAAGGTGTGATCATGAGGTCATATTGCAAAACATAAAAAGGCCAGAGCTTCAATTAGGTCGCCATGGTTTCAATCTTGATTTTTTTGACACAGCCTGAGGGGACATCAGAGGAAAATACTGAGAACATCTAGTCAAATTATCACCTGAAGTGCAAGCTCTTTCTTTTTGTTTTCTAAAAACAATGATTTGCAATCTTATCATAAGCATAGTATGTTCCTTCTTATAAAGTAATGCTTTTGCTTCTAGCATGTTCTGTATGAACTAACTTCCAGGCAGTAATGAATGCAAACAAATCATTTATATTTGCCGCACAAAGTGAACACTTTTGGTGGTTTTTTTTTTATCCTAGAGGAACTGGTTGAAATTTCTTTCACACACAGTTGAATGAACAATTGAGCAATTTCCTTTGGTAATAGGCTTAATTAATCAAAGAAAGTATGGCTGCCAAAGTGACAACTTGGAGAGGGTTGTGGAGAGGGTTAGTTTATTCTCTTGGGAATGCTGAAGACTAATGCAATTTTCCTGAGTTTTTATCAATGAGTGTTGTGCACATGCATCATATTCCCAAGATTATAATGTTTAAAATGTGACATCTTTGACTTTTTCAAATGAATGAAAGAATGAACAATATTTCAATCAGAATGAAAGCTTATTCGTATTAAAAAAACAACAGAAAATAAGAGTTGCTATTGAAATGTTACAAAACAGGAATTTACTCAGCCATCAGCGGAAAAAAAAAGTCCTGAATGATATCTTTATACTGTGCATCAGCTTCAGCTGAAAATATACTTACCATGTTCACTTTAAAACATTTAGGTGTTCAGTTATTTATTACTTATTTTTAGACATTCCTTTGGCACTTCAAATTTCAAATTAATGGGTAAGTGATCTACTGCTTTATTGCAGCAATCCTCTATCCATAGAATGATAAAAAAAACATGATATAAAGCAAATAAATGTGGCTTAGCATTTTGTTTCTACAAGCAGCAATGGTCATGTTGTGCAGAATTTCTGCTACAGAATTTCCTGTCATTGGTCACTTGAACTCTAGTTTATGATTCATTATGTAATTTAAAATCTAAAAATGGATTAATCCTGGAACTAGATTAAGCATATATCATGAAGCTGTGGAATTCTGCATATCGAACAAATTTACCAACAGTAAGTTTTTCTAATTCTACTAAGTAGTTGATTGATTTTGTTGATTTTATTGACATTTGTAGGCCGCCCTTTTCCCTGAGGGGACTCAGGGCGGCTCACATAAAATCAGGGAGGGGGAAATGCAAACAATAACATAGACACATGTAATAAAAACAATAGGCAACATGCATTCATCATTCGGGAGGGGCAACTATCTCTGTCCCCAGGCCTGACGGGCTAGCCAGTTCTTCAAGGCTGTGCGGAAGGCCTGGACGGTGGTGAGGGTACGGATCTCCATGGGGAGTTCGTTCCAAAGGGTCGGGGCTACTACTGAGTAGGCCCTCCTCCTTGTGGTTGCCAGCCGACACTGGCTGGCCGATGGAATACGGAGGAGGCCCAATCTGTGTGATCTAATTGGTCGCAGGGAGGTAATTGGGAGGTACTTAATAAATTTAGTTAACTTTATTAGATATTTTTTGGATCAGTTAAAAATCAGTAATTTATAAGGTAATTTCATTGTTCCCTGTTGTCTCTTCATTCCCCATTCTCATTTTTCTTTCCATATAAAGATCTGTGTACTTATCTGTTCCAAGTCTTTATTTCAGCTATTCGTTTTATTATCACCAGGAAACTTAACATCACGAATCTGCACATCCAGGTCACTGAAGAACTACTTGCACATGGTGAGGCTCTTTGCAGAACAGTTAAAATATAGCAGGCCTCACTGGGAATATTTTCTCCACATTGTCCAATAGATGCTAACAATCCACCTACTTTTCACATGCTACTTAGATTTAATTATGGTAATTTGGGTTTTCTTTTATTCAATGTATATCTTACCTTTCAACTTTCTGACATACAGTATTATTGCTGAGCAGAGAGCCATTGAACTCTCCATGGTACGTCGCCAGAGCTTTAGAACTGAGGGAAGCACTCAGATATCGGTGCTATTTTCTTGGGTGCCTTTTACATGTGGAATTTTGTTTGCTGTTGTCGTCAGATTTTCAGATATGGGTTCCAGTATTATGAAAAATTATCTCTACCTGCCTTCCTTCTTTTATTTTTCCAAAAGATTTGGCCTTCAGAAAACCACTGATATAACAATACGGGATGGTTAAGAGCTATTGGCAAGTTTTCACTTTGGGTTTCATTGAATGTGATTCCTGCCCCTCCCTCTCAAGCCAGGGTGAAATTCAGCAGGTTCTGGCAGGTTCTGGAGAACTGGTAGTAGAAATTTTGAGTGGTTCAGAGAACTGACAAATACCACTTTGGATGGTCCCAGAGTGGGGTGGGAATGGAGATTTTGCAGTATCCTTCCCCTACCACGCCCACCAAGCCACACCCACAGAACCGGTAGTAAAAAAAATTGAATTTCACCACTACTTTCAAGGGAAAACAGGAGATTTGCATTATTAAACAGGTTCTCTCCTCATTCTTCCCTGTACTTTCCCAAAGCTAAAAGAGATTATACTTCAAAATTGTATTAAGACAATATTCAGAACAGGGTTGTTATTTTTTTTTGTCCCAATCCAATTGAAAGATGGATTTAGCACCATCCTTGGCAGACAGTATCTTGACTGCCATGGCAAGATATGAAACCTCACAGTGAATGTGACTATGGCTACAAGTGTATTAATGATTCTAAGGACTAAAGTCAAAACCTTTATGCTTTTCTACTCCTTGACTGATGGTGTCCTTCTGATCAGCATTTTGTTTTTTTATCTTAGCAGTAAAATGCACTATCACCACTCTGCTTTAGAAAATTGTAGGAATTAGTATTAAGCAATGCATTTGAGGAATAACAGTACACAACTTTGAAGAAAGTTCAAAGTACTGTCTCCATTTCAGTGCAGACTGTTAAGATTGATCCTTTGAAGTATTCTCATAATTTGGAAGGGACTTCCACATATTCTTATAAAATACTTTGGCTTTTAAGTTAAGACTTTAAGTTAAGACTTTCCATTTTAGAAATGAAAAACCTTTTTTTACCCACAAGATTCTATACAAGCCAAATTAGATCTCTTTTTATACATTTTTTATAAAGTAACATTTACTGTATTTTATTCATGTGTCTGGATTTACAAAGAAAGTAAGATAAGTAGGTTTTTCTTTTTAAACCTTGCAGTGTGGGGCTCTTCCCTCCCCCAATCTTCCCTGCCTTGTCTCTCTGCTCTTTATTTTAAGCAATTTATTGAATTGGTTGACTCCCAAATGCAAAATATAAAAGTTGATATTAATATACTACGTAAATATCAAGCACATATAAATAATGTATCTACATATCTGCTGATTGTACAAATAAAGGAAAAGGTTTCCCTTCTCTAGTCATCTCTATAGGGTGGTGCTCATATCAATTTCTTATCCAGGAGAGCCAGCATTAACCAAAAACATTTCCGTGGTCCTGTGGCCATCACTACTATATGCCAAGGCAGATGGAATGCTATTATCTTCCCAGCAAAGTGGTACCTGTTTACTCACATTTCCACCTTTTTGAATTGCTAGGTGGGCAGGAGCTAGGGAAAAGAGAAGGAGCTCACTTCTTCACGAGGTGGCGCAGTGGTTAAATGCAGCACTGCAGGCTACTGCTAGATCAGCAGTTCAGCGGTTCAAATCTCACCGGCTCAGGGTTGACTCAGCCTTCCATCCTTCCGAGGTGGGTAAAATGAGGACCCAGATTGTTGGGGGCAATATGCTGACTCTCTGTAAACCGCTTAGAGAGGGCTGAAAGCCCTATGAAGCGGTATATAAGTCTACTGCTATTGCACAGCACTTGGATCTGCTTAAAAGACTGTGTTGTAGACTGGAGAAAAAACATCTTTTGGAAAACCATGACCCAGATGATTGTGAATCTCCATAGAGAATAGTTCAATTGCTTGGATGCAGCAATTATTTGGAATTGTTCTCAAAACTGTATTTGAAAATGGCCTGGAAAAATTGTCCATAGAAAGAAAATACAGTGTTTGCCCCTTCATTTAACATTTTGTAAAGCTGTTTTCTCCACAAAAAAATTAGCTAGCTCATGGATTTTTTCAGTTCATGTGTATCTACATATATAGTATAGAGGTGTGTGTGTGTGTGCATGTATGTGTGTGTGTGTATCCGTCCCCTGGCTTTATTATTATTTTGTTTACAAATAATTCAAGGCAGTGGACATATCCAGCACATGTTCCGCTTCCTATTTTCCCCCACAACCACAACCCTGTGTGAAACTATCCCAAAGTTACCAGCTGGCTTTCATGCCTAAGGCAGGACTTGAACTCATAATCTCCTACTTTCTAGCCTGGTAACTTAACCACTAGACCAAACTATATAGCATAGTTTGAACTATATAGAAATGAATACTCATATATATTGCTCAGAATGTTTCTGTCAATGGAGTTTGACTTTCAAGCAGGGCATATAATAGTTAAGATATAACAGTGAGAAATAGAGATTAAGTTGCTGTTGGAATGACCATTGGCTTACCTGAAGGGTCATTTTCTGTATGCTGCAAGGAGAGTCCAAGAATGGGTTAAACTCAGCCAATCTGCCCAGGACTGAATTGAAACTTTAGACACGCCTCTGGTTGCCTTGACTGACAGTTTTTTCAATAAAGGCATGGAACTGTACGTGTTGAAAGGTTATTCAAATAAATTCGTGAAACTGTCCAAGAATACGCCTCAGCAGCGGAGAAAGACCCCAGGGTGGGGTTGGACTCTTCTTGCAGCGTACAGAAAATGACTCTTCAAGTAAGCTAATGGTCATTTTCTTGTACGCTGCTTGGAAAGTCCAAGAATGGGACAAACCCAAGTAAAATGTCACTAGAATAGGAAGCTGATGAGTCCAGGGTCTTTCCGCTGCTATGAATTCCCTGTAGGACTTGCCTCCCAAACGCTCCCTCTGCAGAGGCAAACGTATCCAGTTTATAGTTCTGAACAAAGGGAGATAAGGAAGTCCAAGTAGCCGCCCTGCAAATCTCCTCTATCAGAGCTTGGGTCACCCAAGCCACAGTAGTGGCGGCGCTCCTGGTAGAATGCACGATAATCTGTCGAGGTGCTGGTCTGGATTGCAGGACATAAGCGAAGGCAATGCAGGCACACAGCCAACATCCAATGGTAAAGGAAGAAACTTTGCAACTTTGGGATGCAGGTTGAAAGGACACAAAGAGTGACTCGGAATGCCTGAAAGCTGCTGTGCACTTGATGTACCTATGCAGGGCTCAACAAACATCAAACATGTACCATCTTCTCTCCCTCGGATGCCTGGCATGCAGACAGAAATCCGGGAGGATAACCTCCTGGGCCCAGTGAAATAATGAGTTGATCTTGGGGATAAATGTTGGGTCCAACTGAAGGACCACCCTGTCAGGATGTATCAGGCACAAGGGCTGCTAACTCTGAGATATGTCATGCCGATGTGATGGCAATCAGGAAGTGGTCTTAAAGTTTAGATGTTTTGTACTAGTGGACCATATCAGCTCAAACAGCGTGCCTATCAGAGCCCATAACACAACTTCGATCTTCCACGATGGGAGTCGATGAACGACTGGAGGGCTCAGGTTGGTGGCACCACGGAGAAAGCTGCGGATGGTGGGGTGACAGCCAAGGGACGAGACACTGTCTGGAGCAAGGATCATGAACCAGGCAGCCACCTATCACCTGAGGGTGTTAGGTGCCAGGCCCTGATCCAGCCCATTCTGCAAAAAGTCCAGCATCTGGGGAATGGTAGCCACTGTTGTCATAATCTCCTGTGTCGTGCACCATCTTTCAAAGGGTCTCCAGGTAGAGTCATATATTCTGGTCATGGCTGGTCATCTGGATGCCTGGGTGGCCTGGGTGGTCTGGATGACCTTGGAGGAGAGCCTGCACTTGCTCAGGAGGTTCCTCTCAAGTGCCAAATGGTTAGCTGCAACCCCTGGGGCTCCAGATGTTGAAGAGCCCCCTGGTTGAGAGAAACATTTCGCAGGGGATGGATTAATGGACAGACTCACCAGATCAGTGAACCAGGTCCTCCTGGGCCAGAAAGGAGCCACAAGGAGAACCTCTGCGCCCTCAGCCAGGATCTTCAGAATAGCTCTGGGCAGGAGAGGCAGCAGAGGGAAGGCATATAGAAGTCCCGGCATCCAGGGACAATGAAGGGTATTGACACCTTCCACCAGAGGTGGGCCCTTTTGGATAGAGGGGCCAAGGCCTGTTGTGGGGCTAAGGGGCCTGCAGGTATGACCTCCTCCTCCACTTCCAGCTGGCAATCAAAGAGGTCAGCATGCTCAGTCATCAAGAGTCCTGGAGAACCGGCTGTGATCAAGGAAGCCCGAGAGGAAAATTTCTGTTCCTTCTCACTGTCTGATATAAGAGGTGCAGGCCTGGCCCAATCCACCAGAGAAGCATCCCTGGAAGGATCCTGAGGGGAAACTGTGGCCTGACCCTGGGCCTTAGAGAATTCGTTCTCTAGAGCCTTCTGGCAACATGAGGCAACCCTGTCCTGGCCCTGTGCCTGCTTCTTGTTCTGCCTGGATGATGGCAAGGATGCCTTAAGTGCCTCCTTAGCTGACCTGCCAGCTTGTCTAGGTAGGTCCCTGCCAGTAGAGGTGCCCGGCGGCCCTGAAACCCCAGGATCCTCTTCAGCCATCCTTCCCTGGTGGGGTCCCTGCAAACAGTGGGTAGATCAGGGACTGAATAACTCACCACCTGCTTCCACAGCAGACAAGAGGCTAAAGTGCTCCCACAATGGAGACACTGAGGCCACTGATATAAGCACGGCTGAGTCAGGAGGAAGTGACAGAAAAAAATCCCCCGGTGCAAGCTGGTGCTTTCAGCACCAGCGCAGAAGAAGAGGTAAAGGGGGATAACCAGGGGAGGCCAAAAAACCCTATGCTACCCAATCCAATCATCAGAGATAAGAGCAGATCTTCCAAACTAACCCGGACAGGAAAGCTCCATAGGCGATCTGCACAGACCAAGGCTACCGGCAGGCTATTCTGGCAACAGAAGAAAAAACTCACCAAAAGGGAGGCTTCATGGCGGCCATGTCAAAAAAAGCCTTCCAAAATGGCCACCGCCACAAGTAAGGCTTCCAAAATGGCCACTGCCACAATAAAAGCCTCCAAAATGACTGCCACCACAAAGGAGACTTCCAAAATGGCCTCCACCAGCCAAGAGGACTTGAAAACCACCTGCGGGCACAGTTCAAAAATAAAAGTGGAGGTGCCATGGCAATTGTGCGGAGCCCCGTCCACTGCCCGCACTCTCCTGCCTCCAATAGCCTGCCGGGCAGTAGCAGGCGCCTGGGCAACCCCAGGACTGCTGAAACTGCACTGGTGAAGCGGAATCCAACCAAAATTAATTACCATCAAGCCTGCTTTTTGAGGAAAAAGAGAAAAGGAAAAAGGAAGGAAAAAAGTACTTAAAAAACAAAAAGAAGAGTCAAAATAATCTGCAAAAGACTGAGAGAAATAGAAACACATCCACTGGGCTTGAATTGAATTGAAAAAACTGGCAATGAAGGCAACCAGAGGCGTGTTGAAAGTTTCAATTCAGTCCTGGGCAGATTGGCAGCGTTAATCCATTCTTGGATTCTCCAAGCAGCGTACAGAAAAACAGCACTGGTGTGTGTGTGTGTGTGTGTGTGTGTGTGTGTGTCCTTTTCACTTAGAGATTCCCAGAAGTTACACCAAGATCTAATTGTTTTTGTCATTTCATCTATCATTTCTTATGTTTCATTAAGGATCAGGAAATCTATATTGCCTCCTTGATAGCAAAATGCACACTTGTCTCTCTGGGGGAGGAAAGGCTGCTAAAAAAGCTACCATTCTAATAAAGCTAAAACTTTGCTCTGCTAGATATTATTTTCTTATTTTAAAGCATAAACAGTTGTTATGAATGCATCCTTCTTATCTCTGGCTTTTTTTTCATTGAGACATTGATATATTTGTAAGGTGTGAACCTGCCTTAATTTAGCAAAAGCAAGCCTTGTAAGTGATGCACTTGCCTACAGAAATTGCTCTCCGATGGATCTGCTTCCAGGTACACAAATAGGCGAAGGCATATAGATCCCCAAGTTTAGAATGGTTTAGGAAATGAGTAGAGCAGTAGGGCAGATTAAACATCAGTGGTCTCTTGTTATTGGAGAAAAGTTGATGACATTTGTTTTAAGTACTCAGGCACAGAGGAGAGGGTTCTTCAACAAGCTTTATTTAAGCAACAACCAACACTACTGAACAAGAACAAGAACGATGCCCGCCTGACAGCTATTTATACTTGACAGCTGTCAGGCGGGGAACCAATCAGAAAACGACAATTCTTCTGCCAGCTGGCTGCCGCGCCAGAGCCAATCAGATCTTCTTCCGGCTCTGGCTTCGGCTGCCGGCTGCGTCTGGAGGACGCAACAATTTGCATGCATCCAGTTTTCCTGGGCCATATTTTTAAGCAGTGATGGCTCTTAGTTTGCCTATTCGCACTTCATAAAGAAGAGAATCCAAGGAAGAATTCAGCAGGCATATCCCATGCAAAGCATAGAAATGGTTTCTTGATCTTTCTTTTTTCTCCTCCTCCTCCTCCTTCTCCTCTTCCTCCTCCTCTTATTACTCTTACTACTGCTACTATTCTTCCTCCTATTTTAGAATGCCTTACTGACTTGCAACTAAAAGCCAACTTAATGAAATAAAATACAACAATTTAGGAGAGCAAAGCAAATCATTAAACTATTCTAAAACAAAACAAAGCAAAGCAAAACCAAACCAGAAGGGGTATCCACAATCATTCCTGTCCCAAGACTTCAACAATTTCCAACATAAGACTAGGAGCCACACAAATCATGGGGATGATAGTGGATGGATCATTTCAGAAGACAGGAATTTTGACAAAGTAGAAACACTTCCAGGTTCCTGCAAGATTACATTCTTTAATTGATGAAGCTGGACTATGGCTGAACTACACCAGATAGGCAGACACACCTGAAGATAATGTAATGCTAAAAGCTGAAATAGAAGCAAGGAGAGGAAGCATTCATACATTTGTCCACTTGCAAGGGATGCCCACATATCCATGAAAAGGCAAAAAAAAAACCATTAAAAATAAGTAGATACATTCAGGGATTTATGGAAGCTTTGAAGAACCATCAGCCTGCTACATTATGCTCCAGATGATTCTGAGGTAGCAATCATATTCATTGAATTATATAGTTCAAAAGATCCCAAAAGCACCGCAGGAGGCTCAATGCTTCCTGCAGAAAGGTGACTCTTACTTTGAGAAACAAATAGCAGGCATGAAAGGATTCAAAGTAGGCTAAGAAATGGTTTGTGTCATTTTCACATAGAGCGATTTATAGCAAGGTAGATTCAAATGCTAGATTATGGAGGAGAGTGGAATTGCCAACAAGAATTCTGATATTTTCCCTTTTGAATAATGAGGAAAATGTCATGATCAAAAAGGCCCTGCCACAGAAAAAACAAATTAATTCCAAGAGAAAATGAAATAATAAGAAAGGTTATGGACTGTGCCGAAATGGACAAACTAACAAAAGAAATCCAGGGAAAAGAATAATCATAGTTCTACCAGATATGGGATAAATGGTATAGGTGAATGGAGAAAAGAAACAAAAATCAATGAAGGAATATAATAAAACTCAAAAAATAATAGTTATGAGTAAAATAAGAGGGTTAAGAATGGTGAAATCCAAATGAAATACAATAGAAGAAATAATATAAGGTGAGCGGTATCGATTGATGATTGTAAAGAACAGGAAGTTCTTGTTCGTATTGTATTGTATAAATGTGTAAATCTAATTTTTGTGTGTGTGTATTTTACATGTTTGTTAATAAAAATCTTTTTTTTAAAGGCCCTGCCATTTCATACACCCCCCCCCCCCAACCAACTCTAAATATAGAAGTTAGAGAGCATGGATGGATTTCAAGAAGAATAGAAAATGATCTGCTAAAATATTACCTGTGTTCTGGTTCCTGTACAGCTTTTACATGCAGAATATTTATGCCCAATGCCCACCTCTCCCTCCCTCCCTCCTTCCCCACTTTGGCTTCACTAAACTTTGATTATTTTAGAATGTTTTTAATAGACACCTGACAACTCAGGTCCATGACAACTCAGGCTACCAAAAGAGATCAGATAAAGATATAACCTTTTCAAGTATTAAACTTAAAACATGCTTTCCTATCATATGTTTAAGGAAAACACCTCCTACTATGGTCCACACCAAAGTACCACTGCTTTTCTTGCAGCTGTATCAGATTCCAATTATACACATTTATTCATCTCTCATTGATAGTGAAGTATTCCCTCTTCTTCCATGGTGTTTAACCCATTGGAATAATCAATTAATTGACTTTAGAAGGCACAGTAATATAGATTCAAAATTATGTTGTCTGCCAGCATTTGTTACAGTTCCTGTCAGATAGCTGTCAATAGCTTAATGTACCGTGATATTTATTTATATGACAAAGAGAATAGTCATGATTCTTTTGGATCCAGTGATGTTAAAAATCTGACAAAGAAAACATAAAACCAGAATCTATATGCTCATCATTGCTGAACTACTAAATGCCTTCATTAAGGCAAATGTTTTTCTATTGCTTGATTGCTTCATTCCTTTTTCTTTGGGCAGGCTATTTGAGATGCAATAATGACAACTGGAGCTGTAGTTAATGATATGTTATAATATGATATGATATGACATTTGAGATATGAGATGATGATGAGATGGCATGTAATTCGATTTCCCTTTCAACTCTTCTTCATTATTTTCTTTCTTTCTTTTATTTTGTATTAACGCTAAATACCTTAGGAATGGAAAGAGAGGTAAAAATTAAACAATAAATAATAAATGACCAGAAGAAGAAGAAACTTTAATTGGAGCAAAATTAGCAATTACATTTTATTTTGGGATTAATTACTTTATATAAAAGCAAAATGTTATTAGCATGAGGCATGAAAGTAAACATAAGCACCATAATGTTAAAAAAGAATGGGAAACTAAGTATATAAGATCCCTGGTGGTGCAGTGGTTAGAATGCAGTATTGCAGGCTAAGTCTACCAATTGCCAGCAGTTTAATTCTCACTGGCTCAAAGTTGACTAGCCTTTCATCCTTCCAAGATCACTAAAATGAGGGCCCAGATTGTTTGTGGCAATATGTTGACTAAGCAATAAACCGCTTAGAGGGGGCTGTAAAGCACTGTGAAGCAGTATATGCCTTATTTTTCGGAGTATAAGGCACACCGGACTATAAGATAAAATAACCAAGGTTTTGAAGAGGCAAATTTTTAAAAAAAGTTTTTGCACTCTGAAAACCTGTTTTGTGAAAACAGGCCCTTTTTCCCCCCAAAAGGGCATGAATAGCCCTTAGGAGGCTTGTAGAGTGTTCCTGGGGGTGGGGGTGGGGCAAAATCAAGGAAAAAATGGCCCATTTTTCATGAAAACAGGCCCATTTTTGTCAAAAAAAGGGGGGGCATTGGGAAGCTTATAGAGTGCTTCTGGGGCCTGGGGGCAGGCAAAATTGGGCAAAAATGGCCCATTTTTGGCTCATTTCTGCTCTCCCCAGTCCCCAGAAGCTCCCTGAAAGCCTCCAACAAACTATGCATGGCCATTTTAGTGAAGGGGCAGGGTTTCAGGAGGCAAAAAATGCTGTATTCAGTGTATAAGACGCACCCAGATTTTCAGCCTCTTTTTTGCAGGGAAAATACAGTAAGTCTAAGCGCTATCACTATTTATGAATAAAATTTGGTTGGAATTTTACGCATATGAGCAGTCATAGTATGAGGTTGTCTTGAGACTTGATAAATTTGTATGAACCATTCAGATGCTAAAATAGTTGGGAATTTTGGAAAAAGTGAGGAAGGATATCAATTAAAAGGGATATTAATAAAATGGAATTTAAATGGTATGAAGGTTTGCTCTTCATGGACAGATTATACTGTACTTTAGGGGAAAGAAAATGAGAATGCAGTTGTCAAAAATAAAGGGAGAGAGAAAATGAAATTGGAAAAAGGAAAGAAGGAAAGAAGGCAGGCAGGCAGGTAGGAAGGAAGGAAGGTGTTGTTTGTTTGTTTGTTTGTTTGTTTGTTGTACATGAGTAAGAGTTGACTTTCTGGCAACTGCCTAGACAAATCCTGCAACTTGAAACTTATTTAGCAAGATTTCTGAAGTACTTTGCCATTGTCTCCTGCCTAAGGCTGAGAGACAATAATTGGCCCAAGGATACCCAGCTGACTTCATGCCTAAGGTGGTACTAGAATTCACAATTTCTTGGTTTCTAGCCTGATGTTTTAATCACTACAGAAAACTGGCTCTAAAATGGATTTTAATGTCTTTAAATCAAGCCTCGTCCATCATTAAATATGGGTGAGAATAGCTCATGAAAATCAGTTTAGTTCCCCCCAAAAGTAATTTAAATAAGAATTGGAACAAGACTGACAAAAATAGTCTGCAAGTCAGTTTTGCAAAAAGCCCAAAATGCTTTTATTTGCATCCAAAAAAACAAAAGACCATCCTGCTTTCTGAAAAAAATTGTGAAAATAAAAATAGAAGGCATAAAGCAAAAACAATATTTAGAAATACATGGCTTTTATACTCTTGAAAAGAGGAATCCAAATGGGTATGATTTTTACAAAATCATTTGGATTCCTCTTTCCAAGAGCACTGATGGACAACTCCTTAACAGTAATTGGTCTGGGATATATTTGCTAGCATCTGATACTACTAGCATTTTTGCTAGTAGTACTGAGCCAAATATATGGCTTGTCTGGACAAAGAAACACATAATCATTTCTTCAGTAGTCCAATTGTCCAAAGTGGTTTTTGAAATAATGCAATACAAGAATGTATACAAAACATTTGTAATCCTTGTGAACCAGTGGTGGGATACAGCCAGAATGCCCCAGTATGGGCATACCGATGCCTGCTGTGAGCACCAGGTACCATTCCCGTACAGTGCTCTGAAGGGCCCACTGCCCGCCCTCCTTACCTGTATTTGAGTTGATCAGGGCTCTCACACATGTGTAAAGAGCGTATGGTGCCTTCGTGATGCTCCGATGAGCAGCTGGAGCATCACGGGCAGTAAGTACGCATGTGCATGCTGTGCTGCGTGCTGCGTGCTGCGTGCCATGCATGTACATGTGATGGATGCCAGGGCCTATTGCAGTATACCAGTTGCAACAAGATTCGGAACCCACCACTGCTGTGAATCCTCATTGAATTGCAACTAAGCACTTATCAAGCCTTAAAATAAATCAAATCGAGTTGTATGCTGCCGAATCTAAACAAGGGCACTTTTGCATGGTTACCTGAAAAGTAAACTCAGAGTTCAGTGCACTTGATTTCTAAGAAACACATGCAAAATTGTTCTACTGTAAACTTAAGACAAGCTCTCTGCAAGAAGCTTGGTTTTATAACTCTTACTACAAAGACATGACAAACTTCACAATAAGTTATATGTTCTTGATTTTCCAAACAGTTTGATTTTAAGACATTTCTTAGTTATCACAGTAGAACTTTTTCCCCCTGGCTTATTCATATATATTTTTTGTCTTGAATTTTAGCCTTTGGACAAAATAGGAAATCTTGAAAGAAATTAATAATTCATGCATAATTTACAAGCCCTATACTTTATAAGACTTTAGAATTCCAAAATGTTTTGCGTAAGCTTATATTTTTAACAGATCAGCAAGGAAAGAAATATCCTTCAGGGCTTCCCTAGAAGAAGGGAACTGCACAAGAACTTGCATTTTTGCTTGCTTCATCACATAAGAAACAGTAGGCAATTGGGAAAACTCCAAATACTTCTAATGGGATGGACAAAAGCAGATTATTACTCAACTTTGTCCTATTATGCCAATATTTTCAAAAATAGCATTTTCCTCAATATGGCAAAAGCACTAGTAATAAACTGTGCCAGGGGTGGGATTCAGCTGGTTCAGACCAGTTTGGGCTAACCAGGTGCTAATTTTACACCAGGTTCACTGAACCAGTAGTTGCAAGGTCTGGCTGACCCTGCCCACCCCACTCCGCCCCTCTCAGGAATCTTCACACAGCCTGTTTTGGGTGCCAGGTAAGTGTAGGGCCTGCGTGTAGGCTCTGGGAGGGTGAAAAATGGGCCTCCCGGAAGTTCCGGAAGTCTGGAAACGGGCCTGTTTCAGGCTACTGGAGCCCTGGGGAGGCCATTTTCAGTGGGTGAAAAACAGGTGTCAAAGAAGTTCAGAAATGGGCCCATTTCCAGGCTCAGGAACCTGGGGAAGACCAATTTCACCCTCCTGGAAAAACGCCCCCCCCCTCGGTACAGGAGGCCGAGTAGGCCATGCCCAACATGGCCACGCCCACCCAGCAACCGGACAGAGAACCGGTTGCTAACGTTTTCAATCCCACTCCTGGACTGCAGCCTTACTCTATTGTGCCACAATTTTATAATTATACTATTTATAATTTATTAGTGTCCTCAACATAATGAATATGGATCTGGGGAAACCCTGAGAGACAGTGGAGGACAGGCGGCCTGGCATGTTATGATCCATGAGATCACAAAGAGACTGACATGATTTGGCAACTGAACAAAAAATTATTTCACTCTCCTAAATGGCCTTGACTTGCCTGATTCCATTCCATTCTCCCCAGAAGACATGTCACTTTGATTGTGATACATTGGTGGTTTGTTTTTGACCATTTTTACAACTTGCTGCTTAATTGTTTTTAAAAATTTACAGAATCCATATAATAATAATAAAGCTCTGTTTCTTAGGTATCTAAGAAAGATACTTCTTAGATACATATGAAAAGGATCAATAAAATGTTAAATAACTGAATAGAACAGAACAGAATAGAACAGAACAGAACAGAACAGAACAGAACAGAATAGAATAGAATAGAATAGAATAGAATAGAATTCTTTATTGTCCAAGTGTGATTGGTCACACAAGGAATTTGTCTTTGGTGCATACGCTCTCAATGTACATAAAGAAAAATAAAATAGAATACATTCATCCTAAATTATAAGATACAACACTTAATTATAGTCATAGATTACTAATAAGCAATCAAATTATACTAGGAACCAAATAAAATAATATAAAATTTAAAGATACAAGCAACATGGTTATAGTCATAAGTGGGAAGATATAGGAACTAGGAAAGAAGAGAAGAATAAAAGTAATATATTCTTAGCAGGTAATATGACAGTGTTGTGGAAATTAGTTGTTTAGCAGAATGATGGAATTTGGGAAAAAATGTCCTTGTCCCTAGTTGTTCTCGTGTGCAGAGCCCTATAACATCGTTTTGAGGGTAGAAGTTGAAACAATTTATGTCCAGGATGTGAGGGGTCTGTAGTTATTTTAACAATCCTCTTTTTGACTAGTGCAGTATACGGGTCTTCAGTGGAAGGCAGGTTGGTAGCAATTGCTTTTTCTGTAGTTCTAATTATCCATTTAAGTCTATATTTGTCTTGTTTGGTTGCAGAGCCAAACCAGACAGTTATAGAGATGCAGATGAGAGACTCAATAATTCCTCTGTAGAACAGAATCAGCAGCTCTTTGGGCAGTTTGAACTTTCTGAGTTGACCAAGAAAGAACATTCTTTGTTGTGCTTTTAAAATAACCGTATAAACCATGCTTCTGCAGAAGAAGGTAACAACATTATAGATAATAATGAATACATATGTAAATGTCCCAACACCACCACTGTAGCCGAAAAACTGAATTTTTAAAAAATATATTATATTTGTTGTTCAGATGATTACTGTCTCTGAGCAATGACAAGGCTTGACTTTTTCTTCACAAGCTTCTTTTGTTTTTACTTTAAACTACATTGGAGTTACCTTCTCTTCAAACAGAGAGCATTTTCAAATAAAGAGCTAAACCATGTGCCCTCGTAATTCATATATCCAATGTTCCCAGTATTTGAGCCTGTTTCTTTTTAACAGAGAAGTAACTTAGTAGCAGCTAACAGTGTAGACAGCATCTGGTATTATTTTATTATTTTTCTTATAGACACATGCATAGGCATACATCATGTTATTTCCTGTCAAGACATACAACATTAAGCGAAGTGGAAAAAAAGAATAAGAAATTGTATATTGAAGAAACTAAAGGCATGCAATAAGAAAAAGAAAAGTCTAGTTTAAACCTGCAACATTATTATGTCTCTCCATAGTTTACTGTCCAGGCAAACCATTCTTACTTGCATCATCACATCAAAATATTGATTTATACATTAACTTTTGTTCTTAAAAGATTTGATCAATTCCATCCAACCACATCTGGAAATAACCTGTTTGGCACAAAGCTGTACTGATTTTCTCATATTCTCATTTATTTTCTTATTTCTATTTTATTTTGTTCTTCAGAGTATAAGACGCACTCCCCCCCCCCAAAAATGTGGGCAGAAGTGTCTGTGCATCTTATACAGCAAATATTGCCAAAGCCCTGCCCACCCACCGGTCCCCTTCCTTCAGCTTTTTTCAGCCTCCGCGTATTCCATTTTTGGCCTCTGCACACCGTGTTTTTGGCCTCTGCGCATTGCATTTTGGCTAGTTCCAGGTGGAACTGGACGAAAATGCAATATGCGGAGGCCAAAAACAGAGCATGTGGAGGCCAAAAACACAATGCAAAGAAGCAGCAATTGGCGACGATGTGTTGTGGAGACCCTGGCAGCTTGGAATGGGTCTAAAATGGAGCATGCAGAGGCCAAAAACGCAAAATACAGAGACCAAAAATGCAATGCACGGAGGTAAAAAAACATGATGTGTGGAGGCGGCAATGCACTGTGGCAATCTCTGCAGCCTGGAACAGCTGATTGGCAGTATTCCGGGAGGCTGATCTAACCGCCAAACATCTGCTTGTGCTGAATCAGGCTGCAATAACGTGCTGAAGCTGACCAGGCTGTTTGCTGTTTACTGCAAGGACGCTAGCCAGATGAATACCTATGGATGCTAGTAGAATTTTTATTCTTGTTTTCCCAGCCAAAAACTAAAATGTGTATTATACTCTGGAGCATCTTATACTCCAAAAAATCCAGTATTTATTTATGTAATTATTTGCATAGAGTTGAGGTGATAAGCTTTTTCTGTTGATTAGATTAAATGGCTCCTAAATTTACCTACAGCTAAAACTTCACTGTGTTCAAAATTTCACATCAGTTGTGATTTCTTTTCATAAATTTCCTTGCATACTATCATTTATACCATTTATTACAGTATCAGTTCCACTCTTTCACATATTATTATCATTCCCACAGAAGTATGCAAAATATTCATTTCACTCATTTCTAAAATTATATTTTAACCATTAAATTAGTTAGTTTTGCATTAACCCTGTCTTTTAAATGTCACCAATTCTTATTCTCTTTGACTACATTATTTACAAACGTTCTGTGTCATACACTTTTATAATACCCTTATTTTTTTGCATCAATCATTGTTCTGTTGTCTATTCTGAGAAAGGAAAGCTATAGCCTTCAAAGCTTTAGGCATGTAAAAGGCTTACAAGACACAATGCAGACTGTTCTTGGTTTGGCGTGGGGGGGTATCAGCAATATAGGGAGGTAAAATTCTTTAAGGACAAAAAAATACATGGATAAGAAGTAGAAAAATCTTATTTCACATTCAATGGCTGTGTCCCTCTTGTTCTGATTAACTAATTCTTAGAGTTCTTTGAGTCTTAGAAATTACCGTTTAAGACAATGGCTCTCTATTCTTCTAACACACTTTGAAATTCAGAAAAGAACTAAGAAGGCTGATATTGTTTTGTACTGCATTATTATATTCCTTTAATTATTTTCTCACCAGAAAAAGAAGGAAAGTGCATTATTAATTTTGGCTTTGAATTCCTAAATGCATATTGAAACATTCTGCTCTTATGTATTTTTTTATCATCCTTCTTGTGTTGCATTTCTTTGAAAACATTATAGCACATGTCTGGTGTTGCATATGATGAGATTGAATGATTGAATTTTTTCCCATTTTTATTCTCACCCAAATAGATTCAGTTAATGTTATTGCTAGGTCAGCCTTATTTTATTCCATAATAATCCTTCCACAGCTTAATTTTGCTTTGTTTTCAGGAAATATTTTGTTTTCTTGTATTAGTGAGGATATCATCAAGACTATCAATTGTCTGCAATTAGTGTTATTTCTTACTGTAATATTTGTATCTCATCTATTTTCTTCTTAAATGAAACAACAGCTTTGCCTAATTATATAGATACTGCCTGTTTTAAGACTGGCAAGGCTTCATCTATTGATGTCCATGGAAAGGAAGGGGCCAGAATTTCACAAATCAAGATGAAATCTGTAACTGGCGGCATATACTGTATGTGTAACGTCACCGTCTGCCTCCCATTTCCAGTCTTGTGCACATCTGCACAATACACCTAATCTGCTCTTGTCTTAAGCTCACATTGGATTGATTCAAAGTTGGCTTAAGAAAATAATTTTCATACTGAGACTTTAGCAATGAAATGCAAGTATTCAGTTCATGTCTTTCTATTGGACACATCCTATCTCTTGCTGTCCTGCCTGCCTTTCTTCTTCCTCTTCCTGCCCCTCCCCCTTTTCCTCCTCCTCGTCTTCTTCTTTATCTCTCTCTCTCTCTCTCTCTTCTCTCTCTCTCGCTGTGTGTGTGTGTGTGTGTGTGTTCCAACATAACTCTGAAACACCTCAAGCAATTTCATCCAAACTTGGTACACAGATGTCCTACTCTCTGGAAACAAATGCTGTGTCAGTAAGACACCCCTAACACCCTTTGGGTATGTGCTCTGTTAAGATACAGCATGTTGTTCCTTAAAATGGATTCTACTGTACTGCCTTAAAATGGCTTCTATTGTACAGCACAGTGGAGTTGCCATAGTTATGGCTTCACAGCACTTCACAAAGCACTCCACAAAAGGGCTCCCTCTTGTAAGGGGTAAAAGCCAACATTAGAAATTACATTTGGGCCAGACATTTGTGAATGTCTAATGCAGGATTGGGATAAACAAATACCCGGGCAATGCCACGTTAACAGCTAGTACATAAATAAAAACAAAATTTAAAAAGTAACTGGCCCTTGTGTAGATTAAGCCAACAAGAGATGCATACATGAAAGTAATTGCCTTTTTATAACAAACTTTTCAAATAAGTTACATTAAATATAAATTATGTATCATGTTTTAATGAAGCAAGGAAAACTTGCATGAAGAATATATTACATTTGCCTAGTTATTATTCTCTTTTTTTAAGGAGTAGGAAAGGGAATGATATTAGAGATAAAAACTATGGAATGTGTTTTGTTTTGTTTCCAAGAACATTATCTATCTACAATATTTATGAAATCCCCAAAGAAGAAATGCTCTACAATGTCACAGCAAAAGTAAAGAATTAAAACTCAATGATGGACAACTTTGTTTAATAAGATGGTGAATATGTACGTGACTATATGTACACAATTATACAGTCTGGTTTTTATGGACAATTAAGGTTCTTTTATATGCAATTGAAAGCGGTGATACACAAAGGTTTGTGACCAAACAACATGCTAAATAGATATGTAATTGATGATATATATATTTTTATGTATGTTTTTGTTTGTTTTAAAATAAAATATTTTTTAAAAAAGGTCTTCAGACCCTGTTGTGTCATATACAACTACCTTTATTAAAAATTGTCAGAACTTCCAAAAGTTGCTAAAACTACCACTTCTAAAATTTTAATTTATGAAACTGGAGAAATACATGACATGCAAATATCAGAAAAGCCTGTGTTGACTTGTTGCCTTTTAGATGTGTTAGAATTAGAAGTTCTGGAATCCCAACCAACATATCTGTGCTAGCTGGGTATTTCAATATAGATTCCCCTATGAATTAGGAGGCTATCAGGTTTAGAAAGATAGATGTAGTTAAATGTAAATTAAGGATGCATACATTCAATTCTCTTATTTTCTAAAAAACTTAGTGGAGTGACTGATGACTAACTCTGAGCCTTATATATTTCATATAGTTATTATGAGAATGAGATATAAAACTTGTGACAGTGATAGATCATACCTGCCGAGCAGAAATGGAGGTAGAGGTTTGCTTCCGATCAAATAAATTGTTGAAGAAGAAAAGCATGTGTTGATTGATTATGTAAAAGACACTGAATATGTAAAATATATTAATGCAAATTAAAAATTGAAATTACTGAATGAACAGAAAACAAAACAAAACATAAATGTTGAAATAATGTAATAAAATCACAAAGAAAATGCTGGCAAGGAAAATCATCACATGGTCAATTTCTACAAAATATCAAGTGGAAAGTGGAGAAAGATAATGAGAAAACTAGGGAATAGCTTGCAACTATAATATTAAAAAAAAGAAACATAAGGGTTACATTTTGACTGCCCCTTAGCAAGCTATATGAATAATTGCAATCAAGGCCAGAATTGAAAAATTATCAAATGATGCAAAATGGAAACTCTGCAGCGAAGCAGAACAGAAAGAATTGGAGAAAATCACAGACTAGAAAGACCAGCAAATAGAAGAAATAAAAAATAGTACCAATACTAATAGACACCTTGGGTGCAAATATCTGAAGGATCATTTAAACACCATTGGCATTGACCAAACCACTACAGTCAATTGCAAAATGCAGCTTTACTTGGAAGAGTAAATCTGCAGCTTAACCTTTAATATTATCAAGTAACAATATTTGTGTATCACAGGTCCTTAGGAAAGACCCAATAAGTGAACAAAAATGCCAATTCCAGTCAAACTGGCTAATTGTGCAACCAATCATAATAACTGAATATATTTACATGCAGCAGAACTTTCAGTGACACTTAGCAGTTTACAATTGTTAAAACCTATGAAGCAGGGAGAGGAAGCTTAAGCTCTTAGAGAGAAAGCAAATTATAGTCCATCAATCCATTTAAAATTAAAAACATGATAGGATACAGGTCCATAATCTTTATAGCCGATAGACATGTTTGGTCACTATTGTCATGGCCAGATGCAAAACAACCGTGTATCATAAATCATATTCTCAATTGCTTCCAGCATGCTTTCTATCACCTCTCTGAAACTCTACTACCTCAAAGCCCCAGGTATGAAAACAGTGAGTTGCACACTGAAATTGGATTTGCTTTCTGTGAATGTCTTTGCGGTGTGTGCATGATACAAAAGCATTCTTGGAAATAAAAAGTGCAAAATCATAGATATGAATATGCAGTAATATTACTTTATTTGGGAAGCCCTGGTAGGTATTTCTACCTGCAAAAATATTGTCCAGGAATAATTATCTTACTGCTGTTTCTCTGTACTTGAATTTAATTTTATTCTGAGAAATTAACATATTAACTTGTAGTTGGTCTCTTTGCTTCTTTTAGTCAATTGGTTTTATAAAGCTCATGAAAAATGGATCGTTTGTAATGTTTACAAGTATGAATCATTATATGCAAACTCTCAAGCAGGCCTTGCGTTGTTTTATGAGAAATTTATTACATAGTTGTTGTATGGTAAATGGAGCTCTTGGGAGAAAATATTTCCTAGATTACATTTTTATTTTACATATATTTGTTTCAGTTCTTTAAGAATTTGAAAACAAAGCATACAACAAGCAATAGAGGATTTATAATCCATTCACTCATTAAATCAAAAGCCAAAGATCTTTGTCTTGGGTTTAATATACTGAGCTATGATTTCTGAGTCATTGTGACTTATTTAATAGAAGCTACTAATTAACTATGTAACTACTTAAATAAGTTTATTGTTGAAACCACAAGTCATAACATATGGAATACTAAAGAATGCAATAAAACAACAATAACATAATGAAATTATAAAATTTATATACTACTAAACTCTTGTCATGACTTTCACCTGGGCAAAATTATACATCATAGGGCAACAATTTTTGAGCCAAGGTAACTCTAATTGGATAACATATAGAATATGTCCAAAATCCATGATAATTCCTTTGAGAATGAAATTTGAGGAAGTTATGGTTGTTTCAGTGTTACTGGCTGCTGCTAGGTTGCTGAATTGTTGCTACATTCATATGAGCTCCATTTTCAACATTCTGTGACAGTTTCCCAGTCAATCTTGCAATTCCTTACACAGACAAATCTCATCAAGAAGCAAGGAATTGACTAATCATATGGGTTTTAAAGAAGCAACAACTTTAAGGTCTATGAATAGCCTTGATAGTTTTTATCACTTTATTACCCCTTCTCTCGCACACAAAAATGCACCTGTATCTGCATCCCATCCCATTGCCCAGAAATTCAAAACATACCTATTACTCTATCCTCAGATATTTTGGTTTCCTCTCGATGAAATAATAATAAAAAATAATAAGTTCCGCATGCATTAGATGCTTCCTTTGAATGAAAGAATATTGCTCCTTCAATGCTGTTGATAAAGTAGTTAATGTTTCTTTTAAAAAAAAACATAATTCCTTGATTCAATTGAATTGTCTGGAATAATCTGGAATTGAAGATAGGGTCTATTATCATTTTAATGAGGAACTTTGATCTTCCAAGGCTTTGCAAAAAATGCAGATGATCATGGAAGAATTCATTGTCATGATTACAAGAAGTCCACTCAATATATCAGAAGATGAAGATGTTCCTCTTCAGCAGTTGCAATTCTCAATACAGTCATGTTTTCCATGTTTTGTTTTTTATGTATACATTATACATAAAATGCAAGGACAAAACCATAAAGAATGTGCTGATTTATCTAGAAAACCAGTATTCCAATTTCATTGTATTTAAGTACAATGACAATAAAGATTATACTTATACTTATTCCAGGTCTTTTTAAGCTGAGGAAAAAAGAAGTGAAAACGAAAGAAGGCGGGGCTTAGCAGTGAGAAGATGGAGTTTCAGGCTACTCCTGAAATTCCTCTATACCGAAGGATTTTTGGACGGGTTCTTTGAACTCTAGCTGTCCCGGAGACGACAGTGAAGGTGAGGAGAGACCCAGGACCTCAGAGACACCCGCAAGTCTCTGGGGGGGGGGTATTAACTCCTCGTGCCAATTCCTTTCTGGATTAGCTGCGTGCTAACTGAAACTGCAGGTTGCCCCTAAGAATGGTAGAAGTGATGTCATCTGGTAAGCTGATTTTATTATCCAAGAGAGACTGTTCGCGTTAAAAACTTAAGCTAACTTAAACCAAAGAATAGGAAAATTTAGCGGCGAATTGGCTTTTTTTAATGGATTTATGGCTGGTGGTTACTTTACTTCTTAAAGGCTTCAAGAAACTCCTCGACATCCTCCCCCCTCTGACTCTCCCTAAGTGGATCGTAAAATTTATTTTCTACTAATTAGCCCATCACGATTCAACATTTTTATTACTTTATTATTTGGCTCTGTTTACGATCAGATAAGATTGCACAGCCTGCAAGAGAATAAGAAAAGTGCTTCGAAGTCTGTGGAAAAAAAAAAAGAGCTTGCAATTTTTAACTGCGACACATCAAAATACCTCTAAGATTTCATTTCAGATTCTTTTTTCCGCATGTAGAGGGCTTTTTGACTCTTATCAAAGGCTGGAAAGAAAATTGGATCATCTGATTTTAAAATATGAAGTAAAAACTGAGATCGTTGAATGTTTAAATGTTCCTGAAATACAAATGGAAAATGTGAGAAATGGTGTCTGGTCTATCTCAGAGGAAGAAAGGAGGGGGGAGCTATAAAGAAGACTCATTTAAAGAGACAGAGTGCAGGAGGAATGGAAAATCCACCCTTGAGAATTAAAGTTAATTTGGAAAATTTTACAAGCCCAGGACAACATTATTATTTCATCACTGACATTCAGAGTCCAAAGGTGCAAAAATATCTTTGTCTGGATTTGCTTATGAAAACATTTGGTAAATTTATCCAACGCGTGGCAATTGGTTTGAGAAGATTTTGCTATTGGAGAGACACTGGCTGACAGATGGATAAATCTGATTACCTTAATGTGTAATAGATATAGCTGAATAATGACTGATATGGATAGTAATATATATAATTTGGAACTGGCTGATAGATTGAAGAATACAATTGAAAACTAGCTAAACCTAATTGCTTTTTTTTGTAACAGATATAGTTGAATAATAATTGATATTGATAGTAATGTATATAATGTGGAGTTGATATGATAACTAACAATTGGATATGAGAAAACATCTTTAGATTATACATAAAGAGTATTAACTACAATAATTATCACTATTAAAAAAACTAAATAAAATACATACAATCAAATGTTAATCAATACTGGGGAAATGTTATGATATATGATATAATTAAATATTATGGATGTCCAGCTAAAATAGGACATGAGGATTTGATGATAATAGAGGATTCTACAAATAAGTAAATGAATTGTCAGCATGTGTTATGGATTAATTCTTTAGCATAGCTAAGGATGAAGGATGTTTAAATAACCATAGGTAACTAAAACTGGAGGTATAATGATGTTGATATGGTAAACATCCGAGTTAAGATATTTGAATTAATATGAGCTAATGGAAGAGAAGCACCAAAGCATGTTGTAACCAGTTGATATACTTCTTTTTTTTTTCATAATAGACACCTGTGTTTTGTTTTGTTTTCCTGCCTTGTCTCTTGTCGTTTTTGTCTTTTTTTGTATTATTTTTATTTTTTATTTTAATTTTTATTTTTTATTTGCCCTTTCCCCCCCCCCACCGGTGTGGGCAGGTATTGTTCAAGATTATTACTTTTATTAATATTTCTAAATAATAATTACAGTTAAATGAAAATGGATATATAATAATGCTTGAGTTAATATGAGTCATGTTGGTTGACTGTGGAGGAGATGTACCAAAACTTATCTGTATTTGATTGATACATTTTCTACAGATGTAAAGAAAGATGCTGTACCTGTTTTAAATTAAAATTAAAAAACATTTATTAAAAAAAAAGAAGTGAAAACTTTGGAGTATTCGTAAGGAATGACAAACCCACCACAAATATTTTTGTCAAAAGTGCCCTTTGTTAAATGGAAACCATCTATATTTGTCTTGCTACACATCTTTCTTCTTTAATAAAATGACGTCTTCTTTAATTTTAAAAAATCAATAAAATAGCCTTGTACCCCTGTTTATTCTGTTTCTTTGTTAAGTAAAGAACTATATCTAAAAGGATGACCCAACAGGTCACGGGTTGTCTAGTAAAGTAATAAAAGAAGTATTAGATGTAAAAAGATTACAGTAAAATAAAGCTAAAGTTACAGCTAAGAACTTATGGTAAGTATTTTTTTTCTAAGTTTAAGTGACAGCAGAGCAAGAATAGCAACCTAGTTGCTAACTGTTAGGAACAGTTTTGCAACAGTTCAATTTTTCAAAGTTGTAACCCTTACTTTACCTGCCATTAATAATCTGTGCCTGATCTTGTTGTAAATGGGGCATTTCAGGACATAATACTTGATCAACACCACAAGAACCAAGTTGCTGTTTGACAGGAAGCTTACAAAATCTCTGCTTGAGATATGTGGAAGGCATGGTCTGCAAGCAAAGGTATGTTAAAGCTCTTCTCACTGAATCTCTTGTTATATTAATCAGGTCCCCGACAGGCTTCTACATTTTTTAGAATTGCCAATTGCCCTCCTTTAACATAGAACCATGAAGAGGCACACAGAGCCCTCTCTGAGGGCACACCAGCCATCACCCCAGCCCATCTCTACCACATATGTGCATGCGCCTCCTGCCAGCCAACTGGTCTTCAGATCTTTGCTGCGCATGCACATGGGGTACGGCACATACGTGGGGGGGAGGTCTCACATTGAATTTTGTGGCCTCACACAGTACCTCTGTGCCCCGTTTTGGCTTTCAGGTTGGTGCAAGAGGCCTTCCAGGCTCAAAACTGGGTGTAGGGGGCTGTGTGCCCCGTGTTGGGCCTGGAAAGCATCCTGCACCAACCTGGAAGCCAAAAATGGGTGAGGGGGTTGCACATGCATATGCAGGAGTTGTGCGTGCATGTGCGGGGTTTGTGTGTGTATGTGCGGGGCATGGGGGTGTCACACATGCATGGCATTATGGGCGCTTTCAGCACTCAATGACAAAAAGATTAGCCATCACTGGCATCTTGAGTTGTGAGCCGCCCTGAGTCCCCTCAGGGAAAAGGGCGGCATATAAATAAATTAAAACTAAACTAAACTAAACTGGAACAAAAGCAGAATATCACTGCTCATAATATACTGGGCAGTTATCAGACACTAAATAAGTTTGCTTTCCATAAAAAAATACTTATGAAAACTGATGCCCAGGTACTTAAAAGAGGGGCATTTTCTATTTATTTAGGGGCTTACAAGCAAGAATAAAGTTGACAAGGTTTTGTCGAGGATGATAAAGCTGCTAGGTGGCTGTGGTTTTTATCATTGGGAATGCTGCCAATACCATGAGGCAGCAGAGCCTTTTCCCATTTCAGAAATTGGTTAACGCATCAGGCTAAACATTGTACATAAGTTCAAGTCCCACCTTAGGCATGAAAAGCAGTGCGGCGATTTGGACCAGTCACTTTCTTCCAGGTAACTATTCAACAGTACTTAGATCCATCATATTACATTGTTGTTGATGAACTAAGCAAAGTGAGAGTTGCTCCGGTAGGTCAGCATTCAATATTAAATCTATTGTGTGCAATACTTGATTTGTTTGAACTATGCAGTGCTTTTCTCGATTTGTCTCTTTGGTGGAAGGTGAAGCTATAAGGTCTGCCCTATATTTGATTGTCCTTTCTTATCTTAATTTTTTCTGAACAATTTTGTTTCCTTTAGTTGTCCAAAAATATATTAATATATACTGCACAGGTAAAGTATATGTGGTATACTTACTCAATAGTATTAATTGGGAAAAGGATTTTGGAGTCCTAGTGGACAACATTTAAATATGGGCCAGCAGTGTGCAGCAGCTGCCAAAAAAGCCAACACTGTTCCAGGCTGCATAAACAGAGGGATAGAATCGAGATCACATGAAGTGTTAATACCACTTTATAATGCCTTGGCAAGGCTACACTTGAAATACTGAATTCAGTTTTGGTTGCCAT
Source organism: Thamnophis elegans (assembly GCF_009769535.1). NCBI lineage: Eukaryota > Metazoa > Chordata > Lepidosauria > Squamata > Natricidae > Thamnophis > Thamnophis elegans. Next base: position 103,438,333 of record NC_045543.1, on the reverse strand, counting down.
GATGTAAAAAAGATGCTGAGAGTTCAGAGAAGAGCAACAAAGATTATTAGGAGACTGGAGGCTAAAACATATGAAGAACGGTTACAGGAACTGGGTATGTCTAGTTTAATGAAAAGAAGGACTAGGGATGACATGATAGCAGTGTTCCAATATCTCAGGTTGCCACAAAGAAGTGGGAGTCAAACTATTCTCCAAAGCACCTGAGTGTAGAACAAGAAGCAATGGGTGGAAACTAATCAAGGAGAGAACTGCAACTTAGAACTAAGGAGAATTTTCCTGACAGTTAGAACAAGTAATCAGTGGAACAACTTGCTTCCAGAAGTTGTGAATGCTCCAACACTTTTTAAGAAGTTTTTAAGGAGATGTTGGATAACCATTTGTCTGAGGTGGTGTAGGGTCTCCTGCCTAAGCAGCGGGTTGGACTCTTCCAACTCTCTTATTCTATTCTAAATAGGACAAAATTGGTGCCCATGTTTTTGAGCTACTGAAAAAGTTGCTGGCTTATCTAAATAATTTTGCCCAAAGTTTCAAAGGCTGTTTTTAAAGAGTCATCCCTTGGGTTTATAGGATTTAAATATTCAAAAATTGAAATTACAGTTTGTTCAGTTAATAAGCATTGTCGAGCAGCAAAGCCTCTTGCAAATTCTTTTGGTGATTGCTTGACTTGCTCTTCCCCCATGAGGGATGTGGTGGGATCAGGGAGGGTAATAAAGTCAGGAGTTCAAACAGATAGTTTGATTTCTCAAATGAAAAATAAAGGACAGCTGTAATAATCATTATTTTTCCATTTCTGTTTCCAAATTCTAGTTAATCCCAGTTATTGGAAGTAGGACTAGAAAGGATTTATTTTGCTATTTTTACTCACCGTTTATTTGTCTTTCATATAGTCATCAATTTTGTGTTGCTTTGTTGGTTTTGGTAAAGTCTGGGCTTGTACTGTTGAGTTTTATGCTCTTCTCCATTGTTTCAGAATAGAATAGAACAGAACAGAATAGAATAGAATTCTTTATTGGCCAAGAGTGATTGGACATACAAGGAATTTGTTCTAGGTGCATATGCTCTAAGTGTACATAAAAAGACATGAAAAGATACATTCATCAAGAATCATAAGGTGCAACACTTAATGATAGTCATAGGGTACAAATAAGCAATCAGGAAACAATCAATATCAATATAAAACATAAGGATACAAGCAACAAAGTTACAGTCCTGAAGTCATAAGTGGGACAAGATGGGTGATAAGAACGATGAGAAGACTAATAGTAAGAATAATGCAGCCTGAGTGAATAGTTTGACAGTGGCGAGGGAATTATTTGTTTAATAGAGTGATGATGTCTAGGAAAAAAATAGTTCTTGTGTCTAGTTGTCTTGGTGTGCGGTGCTCTATAGCATCGTTTTGAGGGTAGGAGTTGAAACAATTTATGTCCAGGATGCGAGGAGTCTGTAAATATTTTCATAGCCCTCTTTTTGACTTGTGCAGTATAAAGGTCCTCAATGGAAGGCAGATTGGCAATAATTGTTTGTTCTGCAATTCTAATTATCCTCTGAAGTCTGTGTCTGTCTTGTTGGGTTGCAGAGCCCAACCAGACAGTTCTAGAGGTGCAGGTGACAGACTCAATAATTTCTCTGTAGAACTGTATCAGCAGCTCCTTGGGCAGTTTGAGCTTCCTGAGTTGGCGAAGAAAGAACATTTTTGTTGTGCTTTTTTTATGACGTTTTTGATGTTAGGTGTCCATTTTAGGTCTTGAGATATGAGCCTAGAAATCTGAAGGTCTCTACCGTTGATACCGTGTTGTCTAGTATTGTAAGAGGTGGTAGTATGGGAGGGTTTCTCCAAAAAATCTACCACCATTTCTAGGGTTTTGAGTGTTTTCAGATCCAGATTGTTCCAGTTGCACCACTAGGCTAGTTGTTCAGTGTCGATATATCATAACTGAAGCTTTTATGATATTTTAAATTTTTTGTTTTCAGTTTTACAATATCTATTGCAGAGAATATGCTTATGAAATAAAGCTAGATAACAATTAAAATGTGTAGCTAGGCTATTTATAAAATGGATGGAACAAATAAAATATCATAAGCTGCTCAGCAGGGAAGCTGCTACTCTGTCTCCATCTTAGCTCTCTATCTTTGTCTTTGATTTAATATACTATGCTATAACAACTGTGTCATTCTGACATTTAATAGAAGCTGCTAATTAGGCCAATCTGCATGATTTAAGAGGCCCATCCCACTTACTAGAATAACTAATAGCTGGATGAAGTTTTCAATAACTGTTACAATGCTTGAAGCGTTTTATGAGGGACGTGGATATTCATCATCACAAGATGGGCCTTTTGATGTCAGGGATTGTTTCCTACCAAAATGATGGGAATCAAGGCAGAATTGGAATTGAGCACAGGGACATGGCAAGATAAGCTATCTTTGTCGCAACTGGTATAGCCTTTTAAAGGACCCAAAGTTTGAAAGTTTGCATTCTGATCACTTTCAAAAATTGTCTATTGAACATCCTAAAGCTATTTCAAATGTCAAATTTGAAAAGATTTCATTGGGTAAGCTTATTTTCAACTTGTTTCTTTATCTGAACACCAAAAGAAAATAACTCTTTACTGATGTCTTTCATTTTTTTAAAAAAAAATCTATTCTACTTTCAAGGAAACAGAGCTCAAAGACTCTGAATTCACCATCTCCAGTCCTCTGTAGCTGGTCCATTCTTTCACTTTGCTTTCTAAGATTCAATATTACTTCTGAGTCCATGTACCATCTGCTGCTGCAAATTTGGTAGAATGATGCCACAGAAGGCAGAGGACTGGAACAAAGAACTTTATTTAGCAATCAGTAATGACTGCAACATCAAATATCTGCTGCTTTCGGCTTTAGTTCTCTGATGATTGCTACCTTCCAAACTCCTATTTGAAAATATTTCCATTTTGATGTTAGATATATACACATGGAACTAGCGCAATTTCAGAACATTTTTTTTCTGTAGATCATTTTTATTTCTTATTTTCTGGGGGAGTGAGTCAAACGCTCTGCTGAGGCACAATGTGTAGTTATTTGAGAAGAGGCATCAGTGGTGTCTCTCCCAATGCCTTCTTTGTTATTCTTTATTATCTTCTCAGCACCAAAGAAAAATGTTCTGTTTTCAAGCCTGGTGTCTTTGAGCAAAGAGCACTTTTCAATGTATTGTGTAAAAATGGAATATTGGCCTCCATCCAGGATCTGAACAACTAAATAGAATGGGTTGCATTCTCTGCCTCAGCAGCATCTGATTGAAGTTGAAAGCTAGACAAAATCCAAGGAAATGCAGCAGAGGAAGTTTGTTTTCATGAAATGGCTATTTTTGGCAGAGAAAGGTAAACAGGGTAGTAATCTATTTTCATTAGGTTCTTTTCTTTCTTTTTCTGTCCATTGCTAAATCAAATCTAATTTTTTTAAAAAAAATTCTTTGTACAAATTTAGAATCTGTTTGAAACTTCAGATTCCTTCGTAGCTTTTATGTAGTATGGTGACCTGCCATACTGATAGATTAATTGACATATCTAGGTATTTGTGATGTATCATTGACATCTTATGGTCCACCTAAAGAATTGTATTTTTTCTTTTTGTGATTTTCTTTTGAACTGCTAACTCTATTCTGCAAAGCTTTCTAATTTTTCTTCTCTTAATGCTAAATGTTTGTATTTTTAATATTTAAAGCTAAAAAGTATAGTTACATTGTGTTATTTTTTTAAAAATAAAGTTTTATTTTTTCAGAATCTTTGGTGGAATTAATTTGTCTGGTAGTGACAGCAATTACTACCAACACATTACATTGAAACAGGTGACAAGACCAGTGGGATTAATTGAGTTTTTGAGTTTTATTGCTGGGAGGGACAGAAACCACAGGACAGAATGCAAGAATAGCATCCTTTGTGACATGAATGATGATAGATGTTGTTCATATAGATAAGGCTGAACTTTTCTATCAGTGTCGGGAGAAATGCCCTTATTGCTTCTTATTTTATCACAACTTACATAAAAAATAAACAATAGGAAGTTGTCCTATGAAAAGTTAATTTTTCTAATTGAATTTTGGTGGTATGACTAAGAACCACCCAAGGTGCGTCTGTAACAAATGTGTGCTAGGAACAATATGCAGCCAGTGATTATCATTTTCTGATCTAGGACAGTGATTAAAAATAGGTGAAAGAAAGAGAAAATAAGGTGGTGTCATAACAGGCCCTAGGGATGGTAAACAATCCAATCCAAACTGTACCCTATAATCTTTTAAATGGAATAACAATAGTATAAGATTGGCAAAGAAAAAGAATAACCATGTGAATGTATCTCTAGAATTGTATGTAAGAGAATAAATGATAGTAAGAATATATAGCACATTATAGGTAAACAATATTTGGTTATAAATAGCTAAGTATAAATAAATACAGAATTGTACATAAAAATGGATAACGAATAAAGAGACCATGAATGTAAGATAGAAAGGTATAGAAAGGGAAAACACTAACTGCAAAGAAACCGATACGGAACTGCTGTATGATATATGATGGAACTTCTTGTTCCTATGTTGTCTTAAGTCATGTGTTTGTTTTTGTTGATGTGTTTATGTGTTTAAAATAAAAACTTATAATAAAAAAATAGGTACTACTTTGCTTAATTTTTAAAAAAGGTTCTGGGTATCAGACACAATCTGATCAGACACAATCTTAAGATATTTCTTGAGATGCTCATTTTCTTTGCATAGGTTACAGTGAAACGTATTTGTTGGGAGGGAGTTTCTCAAACAAAAGATATTTCACTTAATGAGACACTTTGGAAAAATGGTTGTTGGGCCAGTGATGCCTACAGTCTGCTGTTTATTTGGCTAACCCATTTGCTTCCATTTTGCACATGATTCTGAATGTTCCCTTTAATCTTCCAGCTGGCACATCCCACTTCCATAGAGAGCTTGGATCCAGGAAAGAAAAAGTAAATTTAGGCACTTGAATGGTGAAATAACCAAACATGACCAGCTGGATAAGCAGGGGGGAAAATGCAAATTAAACAGTAATCCTGGCAAAACAGAAACAAGCTAGTTTGGACAGATAGTGTTTTTTTTCCTGTTAAGTTCCCCATCAAGAAAAGAACAGCTTTGGAATACATTCTATTAATTAGCGCTTGAAAAAGCCAATCAAATCCAAATTAAAAAAGATTTAAAACCCATTTACAAATTAGACCTATTTGAGAACTAATTTTATTTAATAACAACAATAAATATCATGCTGCAGCCAACTGAGGTCCTTGAGGCTGGGTTCTTAAGAAGAGATCCTCCAGCAATTTCAGAATGCATCATCATAGCAATATACTCAAGTTTTAAAATAAATGAGATTTTGAAGATTTTTTTAAAAGGAAATATTGGTGAAGCATCAGAAATGCCAGAAGTATAAATATTCAGCTTGGCCAAACACCCAGGGCTAAATGCCAGAGTGCCTCCTAACAATTTGAGACAGGCAGCTAAACACTGTGTGTTTCTACATGGCAATTCTTCCACTGTATTTAAATCATGAGACATCTGCACACCAAGTAAATCAAAATAGAAGTTCTTTTTGTATTGAAGCACAGATGCTGTTTTCTCTTCCATGGGGCTAAAGAGCAGTTGTACGGCAGCTCCACAGACCCATTTCTACATGAGTGTCACCACCCCACTCAAACCAGGTCCTGCTCTTTGTAGATTTCTTGTTTCATTTCAAAAATGAAATGTCACTTGCGTAGGAAAGCAGCTGTTTGCAAGGACTGTGGTTGCTTTCTGGTCTCTGGCCAGGAAACCATTATGTTTGGAGGAAAAACTTCCATGAATTCCTAGAAGTAGTGTTCTATTTGGCTGTTTATTCATAAAACTGTGAAAGCCCTTTCCACTACAGGCTGGGCAATAATAGATAGCTTCTGTTTATGAGACTGCACAATTTATAAATTGAGTGAATCTCTTCAAAAAATAATAAATAAACACTTTGAAATCTTTTTCTGCTTTTTTGTTGTGGTAGAAAGCAAAGTACTGTGAGAAGTTTTGTATCCAAATATATTTTATTCTTTATACTGTTTCCATCTTCCCTTAAAATATTAACACTGTTTTGTATTGAATAGTATAGTTGTGTTAAGCCCTGCTAAAATGAAACTAACCTTTAGAGTATTCTAATGGTTAACTCCAACTGTTTTGAAGGGAAACTTAGAACATTCATATTTGGGTGGGTTTCTTTTAAAGTATTATGATTGGTTAAAGCCCTGTGAGTCCAGAGTATAAATTACAGGCATTTGCCTGCAGTTTCCCAGTTCCAGTTTTGAGTCAATAAATGCTGTTGTAACTATGCTGTTCTGCTTCTTGCCTGTGGAAGCCCACTACACAATAAACAGAATGATCTAAGTCTAAGAATCAGTGTCCACTATTGATAGTCAAACCTAAACCAAGTTAATCAACTAAAATTAGCAAACTTCCTCAAACCCTCAAATAAATTACTCAGACCTAATCCACATATCAAAGGATAGGGTCTGCAAACACGAACAGAGTTAATTAAGTTAGGTCTCCCAGTGGAACTGCATGCTCACAAGAATTCATATTCACACACACACACACACACACACACACACACACACACACCCTTCAAGTGTCACTCGACAATCAGCACATAGACACTTCCACACCCTGGATAACCGCCCTATAAGAGTCTGCCACTGTATCCCATTCCTCTGCAGCCTGCCCCTAAACTATGTTATTTTTAGGAATAAATATTTATTCTTTCCTCACAGCTGTCTGGATCTCATTTTTATTTATTCTTGTACAGCCCGGCTCATGTTGGAACCCCAAATTATTCTTATGACAGTACCAATTTCTCAGAAGACTCCAATCTTCGTATTCCCTCCCTATACTACTATACTTTGTCCTATATCACATTTTGTCCTTGATCGACTTGATGCTTAATCTGTCTACCACTCCAGGGGAGTACATATTTTCAAGAACATGGAATGAAGAAAATTGTGGCTTTCTTTTTAATTAATGAATCCCTAATGTTAAATAGTTTGGGGCCATATTCTGTAACAGCCACAGAGAAATTGGATACACAGTGATAAACCATCTGTTGGCTCCAAATGATTTCCCCCACCCTTGCTGGTGTCTGTTATGCCACAGTCTCCAATTATCTTTCTTTTTTTCCTGTTGGGGGGGGGAGATATTTTCTCTTTCCTTTACTGTTCTTTATGAAACTTTTTTTTTATTTTTCAAGTTTTCATAGAAAGTTCCGCACAACAAAATCAGCCTCATCTAGGCAAAAAGGGACTACTACATTTAGGCTTAAGAACATGTGTTTTTATCAGAGGAAATAGCAGGGAAATAGAAATTGGGGTATCTCTCTACTGCCATCTATTGGTCGTCCAGATTTTTGTAGCTCAGATCTAGTTAGGAGCCAGAGAAAACAACTACAACCAATGGCAATCAAATACGTAGTGGGGAGGATAAATCAATACAAGCTTCAAAATGTCTCAGACCTTCAGCTAAAATTAGAATTACATGCTGCTAGAAAATGGAACGACATTTTAAAACAAGTTACTCTTGTTATTTTCCACTTTTGTTAATTTTAAAGAGTCAGCTCTTTTTCTACAATTAAGTTTTGGATCCAATGCACTTATTCGGGGTGCATTACATTATGATAGCATTTGTTAGAGGGAATGATTAAGTACTTTGGTTACCTAGTTTGTCAGTTACTAACTGCAGTATCAGATAGAGATGTGTGTGTGTGTGTGTGTGTGTGTGTGTGTGTGTATATATTTATTTATCAGCATAAATATAACAAATGTAACAAAAAGGCAACAGTAAAAAATATTGGGTTTCTGTCTGGATGGTCTCTTGTGACGAGCCGAAGACAGAGAGTGGAAGTGTGACCTTCCTCCCATATTTGGGCATACCAGGGGTTGTGACTTTAAATATATACCTCTCACCCTGGCTGGCTGATAAGGAGTCGAGCTTTGTAGCTCAATGGTTAACACATCTGCCTAAGAGGCAATAGAGCACAGGTTCGATTCCCAACATCGGTATGGCTAGCTGATGAGCGCTAAATAGCTTGAAATAGATCTATACTAGTCTCCCTTTATTTATTTATCAGCATAAATATAACTAACATACATACATACATACACACACACACACACACACACACACACACACACACACACACACACACACACACATATATATATATATATATATATATATATATATATATATATATATATATATATATACACACTGCTACAAATAAAATACCAATCCACAGGTGCACTTGTAATGGAATATATTCACATTTCCGTAAGAGGTATATAGAAATTTGGATGTCATGTGAATTTAACAGAAGGATTCAGTGTTATGTTCAGTTCTTTTTTTCTTCTCCTTGGAGATGGACTTCATTGGCTTAAGTACTCTCATCTCTTCAAGGTAGACAAAGCCAAGTAACAGACAAAACAAGGATTACTGGAACACTATTTTTACAGAATGTTATAGGATATAATAAACAGAATCTTGAAAGCCTGTCAGACTTTCCCTCTATTTTCTTTTATGCCAATTAAGAAAGGATTATCTTGAATTTCTTACCCACTCTTCTCCCCAAGGCTAAGTTGATAGTTCTTGAGTCTTTCATTCCTTCTTCAAGGCTATCTCCAAATTCTACAGGTGCTTATAAACTTTTAGTTTTCTCAGAGTTAATATAGTTTTAATTCCTTAGCTTTATTTTTCTCCATAGGATAAAAAAAAACTTGCTATGTCAGTCTGAAGATTTTAGATCTTCCCAAAAGATGATGTCTAGGTGCAAAATTGTTGACCTTAATTGAATGAGATCTCTGATTTGGAAAGCTGTACAGGTAATCCTTGATTTACGATTGGTCACTTAGCAACCATTCAAAGTTATGACAGACTTATTGGGAGGATACTTACCACCCAGATTGAAAGTTCAGTTGGTCACACACCCCTGCCTGTGGTTGTATGACTGAACTTTGTGTGCCCAGCAACTGGACCATATTTAAGGATGTTTGAAGCATCCCACAGTCAAGTGACCATATTTCACAAAGGTGTTTCTGTACCTAGAGCAAGCCATTGCTTTGCTTGATGCCCACAATGGTTGCTTAATGCTGCTGCAAAAGACATCATGAAATTGGGTCAGTTGTCTGATTGATCTGTTTGCAACCATCACAACTTACAATTCTGATGGGTAGATCACATTACTGTTATAAGTCAAGGACTGCCTGTGTTCCAGATCAGGCTTAAAGTTCCCAGACTTGTTTACCACATATATTGGTACACATTTTCCATTCTTACCCAAAGCATACTCTTAAAATTTTCTCTGGCACTCAAAGTCACCAATTCTCAAAAATTCAAAGTATGTAGATCCAGTTTTTATTCTAATGATGTATCCTTGACAGCTCCATCATGTTAGTGCCTTGCAGAGCTGGTAAGAGTTACAATTAGCAAGTATTTGCCTTATTTTACTCAGTCAAGATGCTGGATACCCTCAACCTGGCGAAGTGATACTGCATTAGGTATTCAAATATGTTCTGTAAATTTAAATGGGATAATACAAAAACTACTGGAAGTCTGCTGCTATCACTTCTTGGTGATAAGAAGTCCGTTCCCAAGATCTCCACATATGGAAACCATGTATCACTGTAACACATAATATAGTTTTTAGCAGGCATGAAATGCTCTAATCTTCGCTACTGGTTCGGAACAAGTTTGGAACATGTGCAGAATGTCCATAATGACATCTGGGTAGGTGGGCACAGCCTCCTGCTGCAGCCACATTGCACTAAACCAAAATCCTACAAACCAGAAGTAGTATTCTGCCAGTTCGCCCCAGAACCAGTAGAATGCTACCTCTGATTGGTAGGATTTTGGTTTAGTGCAATGTGCCAATCCATCCATTTGAATTTATCAATCATGCCTTGCAGTTTTATCAGGCTTCTAACAATGTGCACATTGCCAACCTAGAAAGCTGTCACAAGATCCAGTTATTTGTGCTTCATTCCATAGAGAATAATTAAATGAATGCTTCATTGCAGTCTCAGACCAAAATACAAATTAAAAATATCATTGACAAAACACATAGTAATATATAAAATAATAATCAGTATATTTATATATTTTTAAAAAAATTTAAAACCCAATAGCTAATTCAAACCAATCCTGTTACCAGCTACAAGAACGTTGCAGAATGTTAAGTCTTTATAGCCATAAAAATGCAATAAATGTAAAACTATTAGCTAAATCATTTTGAATATAAAGTACATTTACATGGCTTGGGTTTTTTTTCCTAATACACATTGAATTCATCTTTGTTGAGAGTCAGACTAAAGCAGAAATGATTGTGTACAATTGTCTCAATCTTATCTGATTTGCACAGGAAAAACCTGTAGAGGATTGAAGTGTTATGGTGTTTGCCCTCTAAAAATGAGGAAGAAAAAGCATTATAGCAAGCTGTAGGAAATGTCCATTAATACTTGCAACAAGGAAGTCAGAATAAATAAGCTTCTGAAAAGCATCTCAGGGTTTCTTTGTTGGAAAAGTCAATAAAGCTTTGAAATTTGGCCTAAATCATTATGTGATCCTATATCCCAAATCCACTATTTGATGACATCTTGTACTTTTTCAAATTCTGAGGATAATAGATGTTCATGCAATTTGTATGAAAGCAATTTGTTCATAATGCTCTTCCACCGCTCTGACCTATAATTGTCAAATGATATTAATGAGAGCCATCCAACTGGAGCTAAATTAAGCCTTATCTGAACAAATAAAATGACTGGACAAACTTTAGCTTCAGTTGTCAGCAGCCCAGCTTCTAATCTCAGAGTCACACTGTGGACTCTGCAGTCTAAAAGAAGAAAAAAGAGAGAGAGATAATAAAAAGACTGATTGCATTCTTTCAAGGGACCCAAGTTTAGGATAATTGCCTAATTGCACCCTATGTAGTAATTGTACAATTGGTTTTGTTACAAAATTCTTTTTTTAATCCACTGAAATCTTAAAATTGCTATGGAATTTGGGGGAACTATGTAATAATGATATGTAGAAAATGGAAAAAATAAATCCTAGATATTTGAAATATTTAACTTTGTTAGGTTATGGATATCTATCTGCCACCTGAGAAATTTATACTACTGTAGCGGGACTTTTATTTATTTATTTTTAAATAATCAATTCCTTTTTAATGTGTTGAGCAATGCCTTAATCACCTTCCCAAACCAATTTGGTTTTAATGACTATATAGCAGCATTATCAGCATAAAGCAACATAAGTATCCATTTATCTCCCAGTTTGAGTTGTGTAGATCTTTCTTGGAGTCTTGAAGAAAATATATCTCTGTGGTTGCTAGGACTTGAAAACGATTTGATGGCAAATAATCACCATCAGAATAACATAGAGTACTTCTTTGTTCAAATAGAAATATGTCATTTTTCTTGCAAAATTTGGAATCACAAAATCCTAATAATTTTCTCTGTGACTCAATGCCTTTCAAGGCCATTTTTGTTATAAACAATAGAGCAAGCAGTAAAATGGCTGCTTGAAAGGTATGCAATAATATGCTATTTAACAAATACTAGGGGATACAGACTTGATTCTTAGAATTCAATCATGCTTCTCGATTTGTTCAATTTACCTTATGCATGTAAGTTAGAGTCCTTGATTATTATCTTGCTTTTCATCATTTAGAAAGTTATAGAATCTTCAATTTGCAAGGAGTCATTGTGACTGAGTGCAACATCCTGTTCTGTGTGAGAGTTCAAATTAAAGCATCCCTGAGAGATAATGATCTAGCATCCATCAATCAGGATACTTTCATTTCAATTCATGGATCAAGCAGGAGGGTAAACTTCATGGCCTTAAAATCCTTTCTAACTGTGTGATTCTATGCTGGCTGCCCAGTGCCTGATTAAACTCATTTAGAGAAAGGGAACCTGTCACCTCTCTGGGTAATTGATTCCACTGTTGAACTTCTCTTACTGTCTTTAAGTTTTTACTAATATTCAGTTTAAACCTGAATCCATTATTATACATTGAAGAGAATAGCTACTGGCTTTTTTATGTGACCTCTTTCAGGTATTGAAAGAGTTTCCTCAATCTCTTTTTCAAGGCTAAACATGTCAGTCTCTTTTCATAGTATTCTGTTTCCTACCATCGTCAATGAATTTCTCTAAACCTATTCTAGTTACTCTGAATCCTTCTTCAGATATAACACCAAGATATGATTTGAAGTGAAACTTTATTATCATTGTAAACTATATTGCTGTTCTGTTCCATTCTGTCCAATGTGAAAAACAAAGTGAAACTTTGTTATAATTATTATTATTTATGTTACTGCAGCCTGCAGTTATATCTGTGGGGATTTTTACAGCTATATTATAGTCAGGGACGTGCAGTGAGGTTTAAACCTGGTGAGGCTCAGCTGGGCATCCTTTTGCGAAACAGCTCAGCAGGGCAGCGGTCGGCCTCGGCGGGGGGGGGGAATTTGCATCGCGGGAGCAACCAAGCGCCCGGGTCTGCAGCAAAGGCGCTTGGTGGCTCCTGCAATGCAAAGTGCCCCGCTGCCCCCCCGCTGTCCCGGCCTGCGTCTGCTGCTTCTCCAAGCTCCGCCGCTGGAAGTCCTGGATCGCCTCTGGGGGAAGGCTGAGTGAGAAATGGAGCGAAGCTTCTCCGCAGCCTCCCGGCACTACGCAGAGGCTCTTGCAGGAGCACGTGTCAGTGGCCGGTGGCCCGGAGCGGCCCCAGCTGTGAGACAAGGGAGCGCTTAAAGTAGCCGCTGGCTTGGAGCATTTACAACTTCTATAGGCAAGTTGTTCCAATAATTAATTGTTCTAACTGTCAGGAAATTTCTCTTTAGTTCTAAGTTGTTTCTCTCCTTGATTAGTTTCCATCCATTGCTTCTTGTCCTGCCTTCTGGTGCTTTGGAGAATAGCTTGGCTCCCATTTCTTTGTGGCAGCCCCAGAGACTTTACATATATACCCATTTGGATTTGATGGTGCCTAGTTTGTTAATAAACACCTCTTTGGATAATTGTTACCATCCAGTCCAGAGTTAACTAGATTAAAGTGTCCTGGGAAGGTATAACAATATTTTGCTGAAATCAAGATATGTTACAGCTATGCAAGAGATGTGGCTAAATCTGGTTCTTGTCAATTGCATGCTAACTCTTCCACATTTACCACATTTTTATCAATGTGTTTTCATTCTTATCTCTTTATGATCTGTTCTAGAATCTTCTCCAATGTTAAGGTCAAAGTAACATGTCTGTTGTTCTCTGGTTCCATTTTCCAGAAAGGAAAGGACTTTGCCTTACATTGTCTGGAACATTATCATATTGTAATCTGTATTGTTTTGCATTTATAGTATATATTTCTGTATCAAACCTATTGCAAAAAATAAATAAATACAAAAACATATGAATGAATACATGAAATCCAATCAAAATAAACTACTGTATAATCAAAGGATTATATCTATTTTTGACCAAATGCTCTCCTTTTTTATAGCATGAAGAAAAGTATCAGAATGATTGGTTCTCAAAACACTGAATGATTCTCACAACAAAACTTAATCCGCAAAACAAAAATTGTAACTATATGAACTGAATGAATCTATGACATTCATGTGGAGGAGTATTCCAAGAGATTTTAAAAGAACACCAAACTAGGACTGATTAAAACTTGTTGGTAAACATGGATAGGAATTGTAGCATTTTGGAACCATCATGCAGAACAAGGTACCATGCATAGTGACTTTAGTATTTCTGGAACCCAAACCTAGTTAGCCCAACTTTGAGTATATGGATATGTATGTGTGAATGAAACTTTAGTTCAGGAAGTAAACAGTAATTTCTGCATGTTGTAAGCTTTTGACTGAATAAGAAAACAAATAATACTTCAGGTGTTCTAAAGAACCTTTTTTATGACCCTTTGTGACAATGCTTTACCTATTCCCCCTTATTTCTCAAAGAGAATGCATATATGTTAAATATAAATAATCAGCAATTTTATTCTGTAACACAGAATGCAAATTGGCTTTCCTTGACTGTTTCTATCAATCTCATAATTCTTTTCACAATTTCCTCATAGAACCTTATTTTCTTGTTAGAGAAGAATGAAGTAGGAGGTAAGTGGTTTTCTTTCTTCTTTCTTTCTTTCTTTCTTTCTTTCTTTCTTTCTTTCTTTCTTTCTTTCTTTGTCTTGCTTGCTTTTTATCTCACCTTTATTATTTTTAATTAATAACTCAAGGCAGTGAATATATCCAATATTCCTTCCTCCTCCTATTTTCCCAAATAAAAACCCTGTGAGTTAAGATCAGAGAGAGTGACTGGCCCAGTGTCACTTTCTTCACCTGCATGAATGATAAACGGATTCTTTTTTCTTCCTTCATTTTTGCCATATCTGAAAAAAAGTATTTTTGTTGTTTGAGCATCCTTCACCATCTTAGCTCACTCTGAGTTTTAGTCATTCTGACAGGTAAAAGCTACTTTTCTTTGTCTTCTTGATGACCTGTCCCTTCCTGTACTCTTAAAGAATGTGCTTTCATCCATGTTTCTGTTTGAATTATGATTCTACTTTCTCAAGGCTAAACCGAGGCATCTGAAAGAGCAACATCGGCCAAGAATGAATATTCTCTATACAATTGTACTGTTATAAAAGTTCCAGATTTGCTGCAGCTCACTGTAGACAAATGGGCTTTCATGTATGATTTCCTAAGTTCTGACACCTGAAGAACAGATGAGAAAAAACAGTTCTGACTCCTTTTCTTTTAAAATAAAATCAATATCTAAAATCAAAATTAGGTATATGTTTTTGGATACTGTTATCTCCTTCCTTCTCCATTCATACCTGGTGAGATCAATGCAGCACCATTAACAATATCTCAATCTTCTGCACAAAATGGCATTCTCATCATGACCTGCATGCCATAAAGATAAAGGTAAGGATTCCCCTCGCACATATGTGCTAGTCGTTCTCAACTCCAGGGAGCGGTGCTCCTCTCCATTTCAAAACCAAAGAGCCAGCGCTGTCCAAAGATGTCTCCATGGTCATGTGGCGGGCATGACTAAATGCCGAAGACGCACAGAAGGCTGTTACCTTCCCACCAAAGGTGGTTCCTATTTTTCTACTTGTATTTTTACATGCTTTTGAACTGTTAGGTTGGCAGAAGCTGGGACAAGTAATGGGAGCTCGCTCCGTTACACAGCATTAGGGATTCGAACCACTGAACTGCCAACCTTTCTGACTGACAAGCTCAGCATTTTAGCCACTGAGCCACCGCGTCCCCATTTGCATACCATATATGATCATGATCTCTTTTTTTTGCAGCTCTGAATTTACCTCTAAAATTTACTAGAAAGATGCTGAAATTCACCAATATGTATATTTTAAAGAATTGTCTAGCACAACAGTGGCGTAAAGCACAATCATTTTATAAGGCAAAACATAGTTTGGACAACTGACCCGAGTCAAATAGTAAAATGCAATGTTTCTACTGGTTCTGCCAATCCAGGTCGAACCAGGAGCAACCCACTTCAGCTCTCCACCTAATCCTGAATGACAAATAAAACATACAGATACTTTATTTTTTTCTATCTCCATTGCCAATCTCTATCTTATTTTTGTACTGCCCATGGAAGTGTTCTAATTTTGTTTATTCAATATCTGATAAGCAAAAATTTGGTTGATTCCTTTGGTTTTGCTGCCGTCTCTTTGTACTGCCCATGGAAGTGTTCTAATTTTGTTTATTCAATATCTGATAAGCAAAAATTTGGTTGATTCCTTTGGTTTTGCTGCCTTCTCTTTTCTGCACATCAATAGCCAGTTGGAGAAAGATCTGCTTGACTCTGCACTTAAGCAAATGGCTAAATCTGGCTGCAGGATCCTGTCCATTCTATCTAAGTTCCTTTCTATATGTCATTTCATCTTAGCCATAGCTAACTTCAGTGTCAGAAAGGATCTACATCTCAACCAGCATTTTTACTTAAGATATCCTTCTTCCTCCTTTTCTTTTCCTGATAGTCAGCAAGTGCCAACTCTAAATTATCTTGTCTTCTATTCAATATGCAACAGTGGTTGTTACATTTAATTGTTATGCTATTTTTACCTTTAGATTCTTGAAGTCTAATACATGAAGCCAGTTTCATAGAATTCTCTATGGCCAAGTGTGATTGGACACACAAGGAAAAGCTGATACAATCCTTGGTTGTATAAACAGAGGCATAGAATCGAAACCATGTGATGTATTAGTAGCATTTTATAAAGCCTTACTAAGGCCACACCTGGAATACTGCATCCAATTTTCTTTATCACATTACAAAAAAGATGTTGAGACTTTGGAAAAAGTGTAAAGAAGAGAAACTAAGATAGTTAAAGGCCCGAAAGGGGTGGGAGGAGGACGAATGTTTGCAGGATTTGGGTTTGGTTAATCTAGAGAAAAGAAAGAAAGACTAGAGGTGGGGACATGAGAGTAGTATTCCAGTATTTGTAAAATTGCCACAAAAAGAAGTGGGGTCAGTTTGTTTTCCAAAGCACCAGAGGGCAGGAAAAGAAACAATGGATGGAGACTAATCAAGGAGAGAAGCAACCTGGAATTAAGAAGAAAATTCCTGACAGTGAGAACAATTAGCCAGTGGAACAACTTGCCTTCAGAAGTTGTAGGTAGTTCATCTCTGGAGGTTTTTAAGAGGAGACTGGGCAATTACTTGTCTGAAATGGCATAGGGTCTCCTGCTTGAACAAGGGATTGCACTAGAAGACCTCAAAGGTCCCTTCCAACTCTATTCTGATTGATTGAAATGAAAGGAATTCATTAATTTATTTCCAGGAGACATACATTTTGGTAGTTATTTTTTGAACAGTTTTCAAAAGTATGTATAGTTATATTGAAGTTATCTAAATATCACCTTGTGCATGTAATACTAAAATGCCTCAATTTCTTGCTCCTTTGATAGCAGTTATACTAATCAAATGAGGAATAATTACTTCTTTGAATTCTATTATGGATTTTTGCACAAACTGTGATAATTCCAAATACATTTCTTAACTTAAATGTAAGTTACCCACCCTCACATTTATGGAGTGTTTTTAATTATTGGTTTCCAGGTGCAATTTGAATGTTTTGCATTTAAACTTCAAAGCCCTTTTTGGATTGATGTTGAATTATCTACAGGAACACATTGCCCTATGGAAA
Source organism: Thamnophis elegans (assembly GCF_009769535.1). Lineage (NCBI taxonomy): Eukaryota > Metazoa > Chordata > Lepidosauria > Squamata > Natricidae > Thamnophis > Thamnophis elegans. The sequence goes on along the minus strand of NC_045543.1, from coordinate 103,421,106 downwards.
TTGGTCCAACTGTGGCTTCCAACCATTCTTTATTTCCAGGAAATCAAATGGTATAATGCTTGGAGGGATTTATTTTATGGTGGCATTGGCCTTCTGGAATGATTTCCAGCATCCAGGATAGGTAGGTAGGTAGGTAGATAGGTAGGTAGGTAGGTAGGTAGGTGGGTATGGTAGGTAGATCAGTAGCTACTCTGGCCTGACTCTTCTGGAGGAAACTGGGGGCTGAACTCCTTAGTGTAATCTGATAGTGGTTAAGGGCAACAAAACAAAGTTGAGCCTCATGCAATATGGCCCAGCCCTAATGTGAATATATCTTCTAAGGTGACTTGTACTGTACTTCATAGATCAGAACTCTTGTGGAATGCATAGCCTTAACATCAGAATGATTGGAATCTTTATAATAGACCTTGAGGAATTCTTGGGGAATGCATATTTTATGCTTTAGAATACTTTATTTTAAATAATATAGAAGTACACAGAGGGAGATATAAAGTCTTTTAATGCATTCTAAAAAAATATTCCACCTGTCAATCGGGTGATTACATCAGCAGCACAAGGTTAGAATCTGTGAGTTCTGAACGGGGTATGTACTAAAGAAAAAATGTACAGAATGTGTGCATGTATGGATGGAGAGAGGCTCTTCTGTCACAACTACAATTCTTTGTTTTAAAAATCCTCTTAAAAACATAGCTTCAGGGATTAAAAAAACTTTAGGTGGGCAATGCATAGAAAGTGAAAGCATTGACCATTACAGGAGCACACTTGAATGAGCAATGCATTAGATAGAACATATTGTTTTTCCTCTGATGTTGACACATAAACAATAACTGGATTTAACATGCTTTCTATTTTCCAGTCTCCTAATCTGGTATAGTTGGAAAGGCATATACTTACTGTGACAAAATAATGACTTTAGCTGGGTTCCACATAACTTCATGTTGTGTCTTGCATTTTATTTAGCTATTAAATGGCAAATTTGTATTTCCCCCCTCCCCAACAAAACATCAAGTAGCTTGATAAACCACTTCAGGAATGTGAAAAAGCAAACTCTAGCTCATGAAAGCTTATGACTCAATAAATACATTCATCTTTAAAGTGTCATTGGACATTTGTCTGTTTTTGCTGCTGCAGATGAGAATGATTACCTTATGAAATGTAGTAAAATACCTCTTGGTGGACTCATATAAGCTTAAAGGATGAGGGCAAAGAATCTGTTTGTGAGCAATAAAAAACTACAGAAGCTTGTTTGGCATTATAAATAAGGATGGATGTATCCCAGTCCCTTGATAGTATCCCCTTTTTATTTGTTATGTGTTCCCTCTACTGTTTGTCATAATGAATTTATATTACTGAGAATGAAAAATATGTGTATAAACATTATAAATAATTTTGATATCATTTATTTAGGAAACTGTCAACGTTTGGTAGAAATGGTAATTTACAAATATTTAAAAGAAGGTCCTATAGCTCAGTAGGGAAATGGAAGACAAGAATAAAGACAATCACAAAATCAATCTCGGTTAGGTTAACAAAATAAATTTGGATTGGATACTAAAAAAGCCTTCTTTTTAGAGTAGACACTGCATGCATAGGATACTGTGACATAAATTTATATACTGTTCCCTCTTATAAAACTGAAGGAAGAAAAAATCTGCTGGAATCAATCCATCTAATTCATTACATTCTTCCAACAATGATCAACTAAATGCTTTCAGAATACACATAAACATGGCTGGAAGGTAATTACAGGTATAATAGAACCTTGGGTCACGGATGCTTCTGACCATGACTAAATTGGGTGCTGACAAAAAGTTTTGCAATTTTTTTGTATCTGGTCACGAACAAATACTCAGATGGCGATCAAACACAGCCGCAGTGATTTTTCCTGCTGCGGCAATTTCCCGTTCTGCACCATTTTTTAATGCGTATGCACAATCAGTCTTGCTTCCGGTCACGACCAAATCAGGTTGCGACTGAAGTCCTGGAACAGATTATGGTCGTGACCGGAGGTTCCACTGTAGTCTTTGACTTACAACAGAACAAAATGACATCGTTATGACAAAAAAGTTAAAATTAGGAGATAAAGACAACATCATATCAGAGCTAGGCTTTACAAAGCACCTTAGACTTCAAACATTGCCCCTCAAATTTTATAGATATGATCAATCAGGCTTATGCTGACAAGTAGTTGTTCCTACATAATATATTATGATAACCTGATGCTGCAACATTATTTGATGTACAGTTTGTGTATATATTGCTGCCATAGCCATAACTTCATCCATAATGTGTACACAAGGAGTATTGGACAACCCAAGGACTGATACAAAACTAAGCTAGGCAGACTCATCATAATCCTGGCAAGTATGACATGGATAAATTTGGATAATTGCTATCAAAGGATATAAGGTATATGTGTAGAAAATGTGCCTGTTGGAGGAGTGCAGATAATTTTAAAATTGACTATCAGTTGACTATCTGCTTTTGGGAACAGTTTTCCAAATTGCTGGAATTCCTCCCACCATTCTTTTTAATTGAAGAATATCAGTTTAGGAAAGTGGGTTGGGTTGTATTTAGTGATGCAAATGTGTGGGACAGTAGTGGTGTAATATTTCTATATATCTTTTAATGAAACTATTAGCTTGTTTCTGCTCTCACCACTGTATTGAACTTTTATTGGGAAGACTAGTCTACGGAATGATAGTTACAGTATGTAATATGATTTATCATAGGTTTTCTTTCAATAAGTGCTGAGAGAGATATGCAACCAGCTTCTAAAATGTTTTGTGGGGCACTATAATATAATAGCTTTAACAACTATGAATATACATGGTATTCTAATAGCTTTTTTTAATGAAGAGTTTTCATACTTATTATATACAGAATACAGTAAGTTCAACCCCATCAGTCCTCTTGTGTGATTTTTTTAAAGGAAAACTAATATTAGCCAGAGTTTGCTATTCCAGATATCCTGGAAATAAAGAAATTCATTTCCAGAATAATTCTTGAGTTTTATTTTAGCTGGAAGCGGAATGAAAATGTTCCTTATTGAAAAAAACATTTTGCACATATTTCATTAATAAGCATCAAATATGTAGTTAAGGATTATGTATAACTATCCCTGGTACATAATGAATATTAATTACATTACTTTAGTTTTACTCTCATTTTATTTAACTGTTTTATTCAACTATTCAAATTAATTGGTTTAGTCTATACTGTATGTAATTTCCCCAAAATCTGAAGAAAACATAGCTTGTCGAAGAATACACTGAGAAATCCAATCTGAGTATCAAGCCTTTTCTTTCTTGCAAATTTAATTTAATTTAATTTACCCACTATTTCTCTTAAAGAAGAAAAGGCAAATGATGATAAGAGATATAATATTAATGGTGGTATTAATTCTAATAGCCATGGAATTTTCTATGAGATTCCTTCCCCCAAGCCAATTTTTTTCTTTGTAATTTACCCTTTTCTCTAACTTACTTTATGTGATCCTTAATTTGGTTAGATTATTTAATGCCATCCATCTCCAAGATGCTGGACAGCCTACAATATGTTCAGTACATGGTTAAAAATACAATTTTTACCATAGAAATCACAGGAATTCTCATATAGCAGTTTAATAGAAGCCTCCCTTTCTCATAACTGTCCTCACCAGCTACTTAAAATGAGACTTTGCCTTTCTCCAATCACACTACTTTCTGGGGTGACATCTTGTGAACTTCAAGATGGCGATCTCATCTACTAATAATCTCCTTGGTTATTCTCCCCTAAACCACCTGATAATGGATTGATCGCTAACTTGGAATTCAGCTTTTTATTTCTTGTTATCTTTTTTTTTAATTCCTTACACTAACCTGGCTTTAAAGAAAATCAATCCATTGGTTGTATATAGATTCTTCTCAAATCCTTCAAGTTTTTCATCTAGGATATTACACATTCTCTTTCTCTATTAGTTATTATTTATCATTTATACTTACTTATTATGTATGCTTTTACTTATGTGTTATGTGTATTATTTATACTTTTTATATTAGTTATTTTTGAACTAGCATGGTATATGTGTCAACTAAATCTGCCATTCAGAATATACAGAAAGAAAAAAAATGATATTGTGGTCCTGTGACTGATACTGGGAGGAAAAAAATATCTGCAAACACAAGTAATTGCATCATACAAAACATTCCATTCACTAGAACATGTGTTTCAGTCATCTACCATTATAACTTAGCTCTACTGTAGATAATGTAAACATTTTGAACATCTTTGCTTCTTATCGACTATGAACACTTCAACTGGCCTCACATTGCAAAAATAAACTGTACTTGAGCCCTAGAAGCAAAGCATCCTTTGCAGAATGTTAATAATCTATTCTGCAAATAAAAGAGAAACCTGTGAACTATGCTTGAGAACAAATTTTTGGTGAAGCCTGACTAATTTTAACTTGAGATGATTAGCCAAGCAAAACATTTTGAATACATTTTGGAAGGTGCATAATTTGAAACAACCAACATGAATATAATCATATGGTAAATCAGAATATCTTGAATGACTGTGTTGTGAATATCAGACACAAGGAGTATAACACTTTAATAGTTGCCTATCATTATATATTACTGGAAACTCTCTTGTAAATGAGATGTTTACCTAATTGATTTTATTTCCTCCTGATAAAATGAAATAGATAAATAAATCAGATGCTTGTCACTCATTAAGATCAATAATTCCCAGCCTGTTGCTATTAGTACGTAGCACAATCTGGATATAGAAGCAAGAGGATTATGGAAATGGAAAAGGATATTCTTACACCTAATATATTAGATACTTCAAGTTCTTGTACAATTTTATTGTGTAAGAAAGAAAAAAAAACCCATACAGAATCTTTTCAGTCAAAGGAAGATTATTTTCCCATCTCTTGTGCATAACAACAGATATAGATGGTGAGCACAGCAGTTTTACAATCTCTCAGTTTTGAACACATTGATCCTGATTTATATATTATTTACACATTTTTTTCAAAAAGTAGATATTTTCCGCTAATATGTATTTTTGCAGTCTGTTTTTATTAGCATTATAAATATATTTTTGTGCCATTATTTGACTGAGGAAATTAATTGCAATATTGAGAAACTGAGGAAGCTGCTTCAATGATCTGCAAAACATCTCAAACTAACAATAAAAATTAATCCAGTTGCAACCTCTCATCTTTCAGACAACTATATCTGGATGACTGAGAATCTTCATCAAAATATTGCAATGCACTTTGGGCAGGAATATCCTTGAGGTTGATGTAGCAGGAGTTGGTACATTTCAATGACTCTCTGCTTGGTCTGATTGTTGAAGCCACTTGGATGGGCAGTGAAACATCTCAAACTAACAACAAAAATTAATCCAGTTGCAATGACTCAACCTTCAGACAATTGATAACTGAGAAACTTTATTGAAACATAAGGGAAGATCTAAAGCCTTCCCTCGTTTGCACAAAATATACCAAATAATAAAATGAGAAAGATTAACCTCTGTAATCAAAAGCATTTTTCATTTTTCATTGTAAAATGCATAAGTAAATGCCATCCAAAGAGTAGGTATTCTTTTTTTAGCTCTTATGTGTCATTACAGATTTTCAAACTAAAGTCTGGAGAAAAAAAACAACCCAAAAGACTTTAATTTTTGCAAGCTTTTGGATGTGATCACCAACATTCTTGTAAATTTGGTAATATTTTGTGTATGACTTGTTAGAAATATTTGTTTTATTTGGGGATGGAGTTGGTGCTAAACAGGAATACTGATCCCAAAGTTTCTTTTTTCCAAAAGACAACTAGATTTTATTTTATTTTTAAAAATTGTGCTTCTCATCCAAGAAGCTTCTTTAGTTCTTCAAGCAACCATGACCTGGATGATTGAGAGTCTTCATAGACATATCAGTGATTTTTTTTCTGCTGTTGAACCTTGACTTCATTAATAGTATGACAAATATCAGTAGAGCAAAAGAGAGGTCTATTTTAAAGAGCACTGCAGGTGGACTTCAGTGAAAATGTAACTGCATCATATTGTTATTATGTGGGAGTGATATCATGGAGGATAATACTATTTGTGAAATTACTAGAGCCTAATGTAATAATAATATTTCTTATAATACTAAGAAAACTGTAGGGGCTTGTCCAGGCAGCTGCCAGAAGTCAAAACTGACCTATCAAAAACTGACCATTGACTTTAACACCTACGCACAAATATAAGTATGCAGTATGAAGATAAGTTAGTTATTGCAAAGAGATTTCCTTTTTATTCCAACATATTTTTGTGCTACAATAATAAGAATTATTAGTTTTTATAATGTGTTCTGTACAAAGTAGTTTGTCAAGTCATAAGTTCAGAAATCTAATTTACAATGAGATATTTTCAGGCATCGTTATAAAAAGAGATTATATAATTGCAGAAAGTACAAATTAAAGTGGGAAAATTATACAAGCATTCAAGGATCTAATTTTCTCAAAAAAGGTGAGACAAATTAGACTTGTATTCGCTAGGAGGAATAAAATCATAGGGGAAAATGGCAAATTCATTACAAGAACAAAGAATAAAAATAGTAGCTTAAATATGTATATATTTTCTGCATATTACATTAATGCTCAAGACGTTTTCCAAGTAATATTCCTTTGCAATTTTACCAAATTTTATCTAAAAATAGGGTTAGTTAATTTACCAGATTTTATTAAAAATGCCTGTTATTGTACCAGTCCAAGCAGATTAAAATTATTGTTTGACTAGGTAAAACCATAGGGATCTACCTTATACAGACTAGTTTTATTCATACTAACTGGCAATTACACTTCAGAGTTAGAGGGTTTTTATTCCTTATGTGCAGAAACCAGGATTAAATATGCGATCTTCTATATGAAAGCATCTGCTATATTTCCAAGTCCATTCCATTAAACTGTGATTCTAGCTATAAAATCCAGACAATCTTGAATCAAAAGAAAAGCTTTCATCATATTTCTGACCTACTGTCATGCCCACAACTAATTGCTAGAATTACTAAATTGTGGCAGTATACAGTTAAGACTTATCAAGAATGTAGAATGCAGGCTTCCTGGGCGGGACCTTGCTGAGGTGGCAGCTTAATAGAGCTGCTCCCGGGTTTCTGGTCGCGTTATCTGCCTAGACATCTGGCAGATACCTCATTCTTCAGGCAAAGAAGAGGAGGAGAGTGATCCAACTGGCAAGTGCTTTTCCTTTGAAGTTTGCAGCTTTTTTGTCTGCGAAGAGAAGGGGGGCCAGCCGAGGCTGAATCATCATCTCCGTGCCGGAAATCCTTAGCTGTTTCTTAACAGCTCAAAGTAAGATACCTCCACTTAGGACAATATTTGAACTATTTATCTGAATTTAATACAAGCAGAGTCCGTATCTGAGAACCTTATCTGCTTTTTAAAAAAAATCCTAGCTTCATTTTTTACAAGAGCTTTCATCATATTTCTGACCTACTGTCATGCCCACAACTAATTGCTAGAATTACTAAATTGTGGCAGTATACAGTTAAGACTTATCAAGAATGTAGAATGCAGGCTTCCTGGGCAGGACCTTGCTGATGGTGGCAGCTTAATAGAGCTGCTCCCGGGTTTCTGGTCGCGTTATCTGCCTAGACATCTGGCAGATACCTCACTCTTCAGGCAAAGAAGAGGGGGAGAGAGATCCAGCTGACAATCAGATCCAGTCTGTATCTGAGAACCTTATCTGCTTTTTAAAAAAATCCTAGCTTCATTTTTTACAAGAGCTACCTTCGTGTACTTGGTTATTTTTTTAAAAAAAAGGCTCCTAAAATGGCGATTGTGCATTCTCCGTAACAATGCCACATTCCTAATTCTTCTGCAAAGAACAGTGATAAAAGTTCAAAGGGAGGAACAGCCGGCCAGCAGTTTCTTATTAATTAGTTTCACTTCTCTGAAGAGTTTACAAGACTTTCTTCTTATCAACTTTGCTAATATATATTTCTGATATAGAGAAGTAAAAAATGGTGCTGAATATGCCGAGCTGCTTCGTTACAATGCTTTTTTTAAAAATCATAAAGAGCTAACAAAGGGGTGATTTAATACTTTTTTTTTCTTTTCGTAAGCTGCACAGCCAGTAGAGTTTGATTAATTGCTTGAAGATAAGACTTATAATGGCATCAAAATTAAATCCTGGGGTGAAACCTCCTCCTAGAAGCACATCCCCGATACCTGGCACAAAGTTGCCCCCTACTGGAGATGTGCTCACGAAAGAACTTTTTTTGGAAACCTTCAGACAATTCAAAGAGGAGATAAAGGACAAATTAAAAGAATTTAAGGTGGATTTATATGATAAACTTGATACTAGGATTGCCAAAATAAATGATGATATGCTGGGACTTGTAACTGTATTGAGAGAACATGTTTCTGGAATTGAAGATAACCTAGAGGTTCTTAATGAAGCTAATACAATTTGACATTCAAAACTGAGGTGGTGCAACAAAAAGTTGAAAACGCTGAAAAACAAATTATTATGATACAGTACAGGCAGATGGAGCTGGCATTAAGAGTCAGGGGGTTGCGTGAGGATAAACAGGAAAACTTGAAACAGATTTTTTCAGAGGCTTTTGACCATCTGGTGGGAAGACCGGGGTCCAACTTTGACTGGCAGATTGATAAAGTTTATCGCGTTAATTCTTGGGGGGCAAAACAGAAGCAACTTCCCCGAGATGTAGTTATATACTTCACCACAAAAGAGTTCAGAAACATGATACTACAAGCGTCCTATAACACCAGGCTTCAAATTGGCGGCCAGGATTTGATTGTCTTGAAAGAAATACCACCTCAAATGCTAAGAGCCAGGAGAGACTATGCTTTTCTAGTGGAAGAACTCAGAAACCATCAGATACAGTATAGATGGGATGTGCCATTTGGTATTATAATTACACTTGACAAGCAAAGATATCGTCTCAACTCTGTATGGAAAGCTCGAGATTTCTATCACAATATTTTGAAGGTGGGACACCCTGCACCATCTGGATCTGGAGAAAGATCACAAGAAGGACAAGATAGACAGCAAACCACACAACTACCAGACAAGACGCACCATCTCCCCTCCCTGGAAGGGCAAGGTGTCATGGAACAAAGACCTAGCCGTATGACTACCAGACGAATGGAAAAACAAGCTACAATGCAACAACCTCAACAATCACCAGCCATTGATCAAGGAGTTACAGCAACAAGCTCAGAAGCCATGGGTGGAGCTAGGCCAAAGGTTAAACAGGCCATGCAGGAGGCTCTAAAAAAGCTTCAGGCAACCAAAGATGACAACTAAGATTTTAACATGGAATGTCAATGGACTGAACTCTCCACAGAAGAGAAAGAAAATATTTCACTATCTTAAACAGTTCAAGAATGATATAATTTGTCTGCAAGAAACTCATATCAAATCAACTGATCAAAAATATTTGTTAACCCCAAACTTGGTCAACATTTTGTGACCTCTGCTACGGAAAAGAAAAATGATATAGTTGTATACTTAAGAAAAGACATCAAGGCTGAACTAATTGAAGCAGATCCCTTTGGAAGATATATCGCGCTAGACCTAATCTTAGAAGGGAAAAAGACATTACTTTTGGGAATTTATGCTCCTAATCAACGCAAGACGGATTCTATAGAAATCTTCATGCGAAATTAGTACAGTGGGACTATAAGTCTTGTATATGATTGGGTGACTGGAACGGTGTGATTGACACTAAAAGAGATAAGAAGACCTCTCACCCAAATACTAAAATGCGAGCTAAGCTACCCAAACCTTTTTTTGACATGATGGACGACTTTGAATTGAGAGATATTTGGCGAGAAAGAAGCGCAGAGGAATATGATTTCACCTTCTTTTCTGATAGACATCAATCCCTTTCAAGGATTGATTTTATACTAATCACTAATGATTTACTTTCTAGGGTGAAGAAGACAAAGATTGCGGCTAGGGTCCTTTCGGATCATAACCCAGTTTGGATGGAATTGGGAAGGGTAGTGCAGGCAAGAAGGTCTTGGAGGCTGAATGAAAACTTATTCAGATATGAAAAGTACATTAATGATTGTAAAAAAAATTGTTATCTGAATACTTTGTTCTGAATATGAATACACCTATGGAATTTGTATGGGATGCAAGCAAAGCGTATATGAGAGGAGTACTGATGAATATAAACAAAATAGATAGACATAAACAAGGGCTAAAACAAAAAGAATTGGAAGAGGAAATTAAAGGGAAAGAGTTGGAGTTAACATTGAATCCAGGCGATACAAAGGTTAAGGAAGCAATTACCATATTAAAATCCCAATTTGATATGTTGATCTCTGACCAGGTAGCCACTAGTTTATTATATGCAAAACACAACACTTTTTGTAACGCAAATAAACTGGGCAGATGGTTAGCTTATCAGATTAGGAAAAAAAGGAAAACTCGAAATGTAACCAAACTGATTTATAGAGGGAAGGAGGTGTTTCAACAGGAGGAGATTCAAAAGGCATTTCGGGAATTTTTTACAGAATTATATAAAGGGGACAAAATTAAGGGTTTAGATATAGACAAATACTTAGATAAAGAGAAAATACCTTCAATTAGAGAAGAGCACAGGCAAAAATTGAACCAACCAATAACCTCAGGAGAAATCTTGCAGGTAATTAAGCAACTAAAGTTAGGGAAAGTGCCAGGCACAGATGGTTGACAGCAGTTTACTATAAAAATTTACAGTTAGAAATGGTAGAACCTCTTAGAGAACTATTTAATAAAATTCAAACGGAAGGTAAAGTGCCCCCATCTTGGAAGACAGCGTTTATATCTTTGATACCTAAAGAAGATCAAGATACTACCCAACCAAAAAATTATAGACCTATCTCATTACTTAATGTAGATTATAAAATTTTTACTAAAATACTAGCAAATAGGTTAATGTTGGTTATTCAACAATTGATACACACTGACCAAACAGGTTTTATGAAGAGTAATGTTAGACTAATTATTAATGCATTAGAATATTTGGGAAAGAACAACCAAATCCCTGCTGCGTTCATATTTCTGGATGCTGAGAAGGCCTTTGATCGAGTTAACTGGCAATTTCTGTTGAAGATATTGCAAAAAATGCAGATAGGAGATAGCTTTTTACAGTCAATTAAAGCAATATACCAACAGCAAACAGCTCAAATCATAGTCAACAGAAGTTTAACAGACCCTTTTCAAATTGGAAGAGGTACAAGACAGGGCTGTCCTTTGTTCCCACTATTGTTTATTATAACTTTGGAAGTATTGTTGAATAAAATACGGGGCTTGGATGGTCTAAAAGGGATCAAGATTAGGCAGCAAGAATACAGAGTCCACGCTTTTGCGGATGATTTGGTCATAATATTGGAACAACCGCAGGAATCTAGTATGGTTTTAATGAATACGATTAATCAATATGGTCAAGTGTCTGGTTTTAAAATAAATTTAGGAAAAACAAAAATATTAGCTATAAATATGAATATTAAACAAAAGGAAGAACTAGGAGGGATGCTAGGATGTGAGGTAGTCAAAAAAGTCAAATATCTTGGGGTTAATATTTTAGCCTCAAACGGGAAATTATATAAGCACAATTATGAACCACTTTGGCGTAGTATACAGATAGAGATGAAAAAATGGGAGAAATTGCACTTATCTTTGCTGGGCAGGATAGCGGCAGTGAAAATGAACATCTTACCAAAATTTTTATTTCTTTTTCAAATGTTACCTATACTTAAAAAAGATGCGAATCTTTTAGAATGGCAGAAGGGTATCAACAAATTTGTATGGGCCGGAAAGAAGCTGAGGGTAAAGATGAAAATAATGCAAGATGTACGCAAGAGAGGAGGCTTGAAATTACCTAACCTAAAATTATATTATGATGCAGTGGCGCTATCCGCAATTAGTGATTGGACTCATTTAACCAACGATAGAATACTGAATATCGAGGGACACGATCTGGTATATGGTTGGCATGCTTACTTGTTATTCAACAAAATATTGGATAAGAATTTTAAAAGTCATATCTTAAGAAATGCTTTACTGCGGGTCTGGAAAAAATACCAATATAAAGTAAATGACAAGATACCCATGTGGGCAATTCCTAGACATGCAAATGAAAATATGAATATAGCACAAAAACAGGATAGAACCACCTACAGACAACTTCTCACTTTGGAAAGGGGGGTTCTACAACTAAAATCTTTAGAGGTATTGAAAGAGGAGAAGGTAGTTCAAACATGGTTCCAATATGGCCAATTACAGGCCAGGTGGAAAATAGACCAAAAAAGTGGTTTTATCCAAGTTGAGGATAATTTGTTTAAACAAATAAGAGATCAAAGTTCAATGCATATAAAGAGGATATATAATGTACTAATACAGATGGATTCGGAAACAGAATTAGTTAAAGATTGTATGATAAAGTAGGCTCAAAATATTGAAGAACCAATAATGTTGGACACATGGGAAAAATATGGGTAAGAAATGTTAAATTTACACAATAGCAATAGCAATAGCAATAGCAGTAGACTTATATACCGCTTCATAGGCCTTTCAGGCCTCTCTAAGCGGTTTACAGAGAGTCAGCATATTGCCCCCAACAATATGGGTCCTCATTTTACCCACCTCGGAAGGATGGAAGGCTGAGTCAACCCTGAGCCGGTGAGATTTGAACCACTGACCTGCTGATCTAGCAGTAGCCTGCAGTGCTGCATTTAACCACTGCGCCACCTTGGCTCTTAGCACAAGCACAAAACCTGAGAGAAAAATTTTATAAGATGTTTTATAGATGGCATTTAGATCCTAAAAAGCTGGCTTCTATGTATCCGAATGTACAGCCTAAATGTTAGAGATGTGGTTCTCTCGCTGCTACATATTTTCATATATGGTGGACCTGTCAAAAGGTTAAGGCATTTTGGATAAAAATGTGGTGGATTATGCAAAATATCTTTAAAAGAAGGATAAAGTTTACTCCTCAGTTATTTTTACTAGGTATATGTACTGACTTTACAGCGGTAGAGACTAATTTGGTTCTGCACCTAATAACGGCAGCAAGACTGTAGGTGGCGCAATACTGGAAGAAGGAAGACTTGCCTACAACTCAAGAATGGACATTGAAAGTTACAAACCTAGCCGAGATGGCTAAAATATCGGCATATCTTAAAGATCATTCAAATGAGAGATATAAACGAGACTGGAAAAAATGGATTTATATACAAAACAAATACGGGACTAAGAAATTCCAGATAGCCTGTGCTTAAGATTAGGAATAATCTAAACTGCTCAAAGTTAGTGCAACAGGAAGAAGCTGAGTTCAATGTAGAGATGTTATTAACTTCTTTTTTTTATTTCTTTTGTCTTAATATATTTTAGACTGTGTTTGTTAAAAATCTATACCGTGTATGGGCTCTGGGAAGTTGGGGGGGGGAAGGGAGGTGGGGTGTTATGGGGGAGGGGGGAGGGGGGATATATAGTATGTGTTAGATTTCAAGGTAACGCGATTGCACATGTATACTGTTACTTTTTAATTTCACTGTAAAAATAGGACAAGCTGAATATATTAACATGTAGTAGAAATACACCGAAGGGAGGAGTAGTGGGATAGAAGAAAGAGGGGTAGAGAGGGTGGGAGAGAGGATTGGAGGGAGGGTGAGAAGGAAGGGAGGGAGTGTACCGGGAGAGAGGAGTGGTAGAGGGGGAAGGGAAGTAGGGTAGAGGGGAATGATGGAGGGAAGATGGAAAGTTGGAAGGGGGCGAAAGAAAGGGTGTATGGAGAGTCGAAGAGTTATATTGGGTTTCTATTTTGGGGGGTATTGTTGACAAGAGGAATGGCTGTGTTTATTGTTTAATGTTATATGGCCCCGGTTATGCACAGTATATATGTGACTGTATGAAAATGAAAAATGGAAAATAAAAACACATTTACAATAAAAAAAGAATGTAGAATGCAGAACATACAATAGCTGAAGGTCGAATTATAGAAGTGAAACTGAATTCAAGTATGAAGAACAAAGATATTGGAGCAAAAAAACAAATATCATTCAAAAGCACAGTTAATCCAACATTTTAAAAGAATGAAAAAAATCAAGATGATTTACAGGTATTATGGTGACCATCAGCCAATTGCAGTCAACTTTTATGATAGTTCTGATTTATGACAACCACACTACACAATAATATGCTACTTGCTAACCTTGAAGTGATCCAAGAGTCTCAATTGATTTAAGGTGAACACTAAGAAAACTTTTCATGAACTCTGAGAGAGCTGGGTGAAAATGATTGTCATATCTATTCAAGACCCAGCAAAATTCTTACCGGGTTTTCCAATTTGGATCACACATTAAAAAATCTTTTAAGTGATAAATTGCCAGGCAGGAACTAACTCTTCCTAAGATCTAAAGTAATTAATTTAACTTTGATTATGCCCACTCAAAGACTCTAAAAGTAGCTATGCATTTGATTCAAACAAACCCTACAGCAAATGACACACCAAGATGCTAAAGTTAGATGCAGTTATAAGACACTATCATCCCCCAGGAAACTCAACACATACATTTTGGTATGAGCTGAAAAGTCATCACAGGGGCCAATTCTGTTAATGGTTCTGGAATGCTAAAGAAGTATAAGCTTCTACTTGAGATCCCTGTTTGAGCTTCAGTTTGTGGTGATTTTTATACTATCTAATATATTTTCAAGCAAGATCATTCAGGAAAGATGGTTACTGAGTTTCTAAATCCTGATAATCTCCCATTTTGGCCACCCATGTCAGTGACAGAAATTAAATATATTATTCAACCCCTGAGTTCCAGTAAGATATCTGGTGAAGACTTCCTACCTCCAGAACTTTTCAAGACACATATTGACTTGTGGGCTCCATTATTGGCAGGGCTGTTTACTTGTATAGACAACACTGGACAATAGCCCAGCAGTAATTCTCAATCATTGTTCTCATGCACAAAAAGGAGACAAAGAAGACTCTAAAAATGACAAAGCCACGAGACTTATTAATATTGCAATTAAGATGCATTGAAACATCTCTTGAGAAAAATAGAAAATTGAAAAGAATGTATTAGTGGAAGAACAGGCTCAGTTCAAACCTGGGCACTGCACAATACATAACTCCTTCATTCTATACCTTCTTATTACTAAATATGCAATAGCAATAGCACTTAGATTTATATACCACTTCACATGTTTTTATAGTCCTTTCTAAGCCGTTTACAGAGTCACATACAGTATTTCCTCCAACAGTTTGGCTCCTCATTTTATCTACCCCAGAAGGATGGAAGCCTGAGTCATCCTTGAGCCTGGTGAGATTTGAACTGTTAAATTGCAGGCAGCCGGCAGGCAGCAAAAGTAGGCTGAAGTACTTATCTCTAACCACTGCATCAATGTGGCTCATATGGATTATAGGTACCTGTTTATATCTTACATAAAAAAATTCAAAGTAGTAGTGCAAAAGTGAAATATGTGGAGAGACTTGGCCCACAGAATCACCAAGGTGGTCCATATTTTTCTACTTGCATTTTTACGTGCTTTTGAACTGCAAGTAGAAAAATATGGACCACCTCTGGTGGGAAGGTAACAGCGTTCCATGCACTTTTGGAATTTAGTCATGCTGGCCACATAACCATGGAGATGTCTTCAGATAGCACTGGCTCTTTGGCTTTGAAACAGAAATCAGCACCAGCCCCTAGAGTCGAGAACGACTAGAACACTCCATTATGTGAAGCACTGAACCTCTGACCTTTCTTGGATAGTGAGGAACCATATGAGTCTGTCATGGAAGATGTGGAGGACCCTGGGCAGGGTTCAGACTCAGAGCAGGGACAAGAGAGGCTGGTTGGCCACCAAGAGGCGCCTGAAGCATGGAGCAGTGGGGAGAATCAAAGGCAGTTTGTCCCTGATGCTCATTTGAGATGGGCTGAGGAACGGAAGCAGCAACTCCGTAGGCAGTCTCATAGAAGATAATTATGCACAGGTGGTTGTAACTGGGCCCCTCCCAAGAGGGTTTATAAATGAGGCGTTGGGGGGGACATTTGCAGGAAACAACCGTTCGAACTCTTATTGAAGAAATCTGTATTCGTGTCTTGTGGAATTATCTGAGTTGCTTTCTTGGAGCTTCTGGATTGCTGCCAACCGATTATCTTGAACGTGAGTTTGCCTTGGCCTTCAGCCAATGGACTGGCTATCGCATTCATTAAATAGTGGCAAACAGCCAAGCCTGTGGTCTGGTTTATTCACAGGCCGGGGGGGGGGGGGGGTCAGAACTGGAAAGTACCTTGGCTGCAGTGTTATTACTTACCTTTATGTGGTTTTTTTTTTTAGATGAGCCATATACAACAAATTCAATATATTTGGATGGGGAGTCATATTTGGGGTGGTTTTTACATATACAAGGCCTTAAGTGAACCACTTCAACAAAGTTCAGTGAAGTCCCCAGTAATTTCTAAAATATTAACTAAAATAATTATAATCACCAGAAATCTTTCTCTGCATTTTTAAAATCCACAAGGATTTGCACCAGTGCTAACATATAATACAGTGTTGTGGGAACTATTCAAACAAAATCAAGCATGCTTCTTTTTCCCCAGATCTATTCTGGAATTGACAGGAATACACCAGCAGCAGCAATAAGAGCTGAAACAGCACCGTTTCATGTATTGCCTAAAATAAAGTGTTCAACTACTGGTAGATTCTCCCAATGGAATCTGACAGACTTTCAAAAATGTGCCTTGAAGAACATATGGACATTTCAATCCATCACATGGAGAAATCAACTTCCCCAAATAATCTCACAGCTTGGTTTCTCAACATAATACTTGTTCTCAGCTGGATATCAAACCAAGGTAATATTGAAACAAAGATATTAGATGTGAATATCCAAGCTGATATTCAAATCACTTTTAAATACTAAGTCACTGAAATGGCTGGGCAAGAATACAATGTTTTTTCAAACAGAAAAATACCTGACAATTGGCATGACTCAATGTTATGTAGTCCATGTCAGAATGAAATTTGAGTAGCTAGATTCCATAGTTAAATACAAATGATTCCACCAAATACCATATTCTGAGAGAATATGTGTTTCTATAGCACCAGAAATAGAAGACATTTCACATGTTCTATTCAACTGTCAATTATATGCGCCAGCAAGATCTCAGTATTTACAGATACTACTTGACAGAATCATATATTGAGGCTGTAACAAAAGATTGTCTTATTTCCTACACATATGTGGTCATTAGAAATGTTAAGTTTATAGTTAGGGTTGCTCAAATAAGAACACATTTTATAGAACATGTTATGGATGCATGCAAAGATGATGAATTCACCTTAACACGTACTGTTTTGTATTTTAATGTTATCTTATTTTATGTCTCTCCATTCTATTTTATATTATAGTATTTTATCTCACTGTTTTATCTTTTCTTTTTGTTACCTCATTTTTTTTACCTTTTTAATTACAGTATATCTTACCTGATTTCGTTTTATTGTATCATATTGTTTCACTGCATTGTTTCATATTGTTATCACTGCTTGTATCAAAGCAGTGGTGCATACTGCTTTAATTTAGTCAATTGATTTACCAATAATTTTATACTGCTACAACACCTAAAATAAAGATTGAAGCATATTAACACTATTGTTTTCACTGTGCTCAAATCAGTGGCTTCATTCTCCCTGTTCTTTGGGTTGTTTTCCCATTCCAACTGTTTCCAAATAAAAGTAGCAGCAATTAAATATGTGTTTGTCTGTTTGTTCAAACTATCTGAGAGAAATGGTTTTCTAAGCTTTGGAAAGTATCATTCTATGAACAATATCTGCAAGGGAGGAAATAAACTTACACAAAAATTAATAATTTGTTTTAATAATAAATATTAGAGACATACTTTATTCCCCCCCCCCTATTTTAAGGAAAAATAGAAATTCTAATTGAACTAAAAATGTTTTAACCAGTTGTACATGATAGATGGATTTAAGTTATAAAGTAACGAAATTAGTGTGCTACATCAAAATTCTTATATCATCCTAAAATATAACATAACATACATTGCAATAAATGGATCAAGCTATGAAGAGCAGTAATATAAGTTGTTTTAAAACTAGAGATAGACAAGTATTTGGCAAAAATAAAATATTATGAGGGCCATCCTGTTAAATCAAACACAATGCAGTTCAGTAAATGGCAAAGAACTGTGATTTTAGAGATTTAGTGCAAAATTTCAAGATAACTCACTTTTCTTTAAAGAAAATTAAATTGTGACATGACAACATGCCAGATTTCATGAAGTGCTAGGATAAAGATGTGCTAAATCAATATTTATTGAGAGAAACCAGTGAATCTGTTGCTCCTGATAGCCTTTAGTTATGTTGAAACCATGTCTAAAGCACAATATAGTTGAAATAGTTCTGCTATATGTTATGATTAAAGCATAGGATTGCATTTCAACGTTATATTCACTTTTAAAATACAGAATCTCTGAAACTTCACATATATGATGTTCTTGCAACCGTGATATTTCTGTTACTCTTTAATATTTTCCATATTTCTGTTCACTGGTTACAAATTGCATTCAATCTCTCACTTTCCTGTAATATCTTTTTTTCTAATATCTGTGGTGGCTCTCTTAGCATTTCTAAAATCTGATATGCAGGGCTCTGCAAAGATTCATTTTGCAGATTCATTTGTAAAGATTCAGTCAAATCCAGTCTTCTGATTGTAGTTCAGCAAAGTTACAGTATTAATTTGAAGTATCAAATTAAATCTAACAAGTGATTTGGCAATTCAATAGACTTTGGGAGATGTGCATATACAGTATGTACTCTTTTCTGAATCAAATCAAGTTAAAATAAAACAGGGATTTGAATTAGGCTATACTGTACGTGCCTCATATTGTTTTGCATCTTCATTCATACATGGTATAAATGTATTGTGGGTAATTGAATTTATATTCAGTCCTGACATTAGGACTATATATATGCTGATCCTGCCAACTTCCAGATCAGTGTAGACCTAAAATGGTTCCACTCATATTTGTAGTCCCGTTACTAAATAATATTTCTATTCAACCCCATTCTTCTTATATCACAAGAAATGCTATATAATTCTAAACTTTCTCTTCTTCTGTTTAATATCTATAGACTCTCTTCCCCAAGATATGAAGAATGCTGTCATAAGTTTGCTGTTGGTGCTCATCTATTTTGTTGCCTTTCCATCTGATTATGGAGTTCGTTTTTGGTTGCTTGGAGATAATGATGGAAGAGATAAGGTCCAATAAATTGAAACAGATAAGAGAGAGGTGCTATGAATAAGCAGGTCTCAGAAATCCAGAAGTTTAAAAAAAAAGACCTTTTTGGATAAGATTGTACTTTCTCTGAAGAAATAGGTACATAATTTGAGAATTTTCCTTCATTTAAAACCATAATACCCCAGTAACAAGAAGACAGTATGCTCAGTCATAACTACTGTTTCATCTAGATCCTTCTTGAATCAGGACATGTCGTTTTAATGATCAGGGATTTAGTAATCTCAGAGTTAAACTACTGCAAAGTGCTGTATATGAGGTTACCCTTGAAGACATCAGGGAAACTACAAATGATACAGAATGTAACTGTCATTTCTTAAATGTAATGCTGCCTGGCTGCCAGTGAGCTGGTGGACACAATTCAGAGTGCTGACACTAATCTATAAAACCCTGAACAGTTTACAAGAATTTGTAGGATAGAAATACTTGAAATATTGCCTTCATCAGTTTTACACAGCCCATATGCTGATAAATTAGGAAAATTATGTTTCTGGCCTCATCTGGCCTCATCTATAGATCTAACATAATTTAGTAATTAGGATCAATACATTTTGGTGGTGATATTCATATTAATAGTTGTGATAACTTTTTTTTACAAAATGTGTGTGATTAATGTTGTTGGTAATATTAACTGTCCTTAAAACTTCAATCATGATAGTTTCATGAATACCCCTGTATACTAAATTGTAACAATACAAAAGTGATTTCCCTTTGTGGCATTATAATCTTTTTCAGAAGTGAGATCTAATGAGGACCAGCCCTATTCTTAAAATAAATATGGTCAACTGTCATCCACTGATTTTTTTTGCATAACATTATTCAATTATGTAGCATTCCTTTCTTTTTAAAAATATAACCATTGCCAAAGTGGAAAAAACACATAGATTTGATTTTGCATTCTGTATGCTGATATGTTCTCCAAAGTATCTCCTGACATTATTTGTTGTTCAAACTATTTTCAACTTGAATTTAATATCCCATTCTGTCACGTATTTGATAAAGGCCTGAAATATTTTCTTCTATTTTCCTTTTATTGATATAGACTCTTATTCAGTGTATCTGAAATTTGTACAAAAAGTTTCTCAATTAGCAGTGGTTGGAGCAATCATGATCCTATCAGAACTAAACCATGTACTGTGCACTTATTCTTAAATTGTCCTTTCATCCTGAAATTAATACTATTTCATTATAACCATCTGCTGGCTTCCAAGCTGCAGTTCAGTTAGTCATGTTGATAAATTGTAAGATCACATGCTGATACTGTGTGTCTTCCCCAGTCCTCTATGATCAATCCAAACTATACTACTAATTTATCAAGCGAGCCATCTGGTCTAACGTCTTTATCCTAATTTTAAAAATTCTTTGTAAACTACTCAGATCTCTGGAAAGTAATGTTTCTCTATTATTGACAGAGAAAGAGAGAGCAATATGGTATCAAAGCTCTAAAAATGAGTTATCAGAAAGAGTAATAGGCAATAGGAAATCACAGAGAAGCAACAAAGACAGAAAAAGAGCTTTTGGGTGAGCCAACTTTTAGCTCCTAGACCCAATGCAATTTCAATTATTTATTCAATTTGCATGGCTGTCCACCTCAACAAGTGGATCTCGTTGGGAAAAAATCTTAAAATAAATTAAAACAAATCTAATCACAAATATAAAAAATTAAAATATACAGCAGAGAAGGAACATATCACAATCAATAGTCACTAGCACAGCCAGGAGATGGGTTTGGGTTTATTTGGGTTTATTAAACTTGTATGCCGCCTTTACACACTCTTTACACACTGAGGACTGTAGCCAGGCAAAGAAGCAGGTCTTTAAGGCCTTATGAAAGGCTTGTAGGATTGTGTTTTGGCCCACCAGCGGCCAACAAAGCTGGCAGCAGATATGGACAGTGAGGAGGTTGGTGAGGAGCATGGGCCAGTCCTGGAGTCTGGTGAAGGCTCTGGTGAGGACTCTGCGTTGGAGGCAGAGAGGAGGGCAGAGCCATATGCCAGTTATCAGTTGCCTTCAGAGGCAGAAATCAGTGAGGCAGACTAACAGCTGGAGCCTGTTCCCAGTGTGTGCATGCGCAGAGTTGCTGGACGAAGGGAAGTGGTAAAGAATAGGAGTTGACTTGGAAGTAAGGCCACAGGTAAATAATAAATAGCCCCTCCCAGAGGAAATAAAAGGGGAGTGAAAGGGGAGTAGAGTTTGCAGGAGACAATTAGTTCACTTAATTGGTTCATGACTCTCCAAGACTCCTTGCCAAGTTTTACAGATATCGGCCTGGAAGTTCTCCAAGCCAGATAAGGTCTGTGACTATAAATCCTCCCTTGGAAGACTTTGTTGGATGTGAATGAGCAGAATTCAAGTAAATTAATAAGAAGGATTTTTGTTGGACAAGGAGTTTGCTTCATGCTCTTGGGAAGCCTAGGTCAGAACAGGTTGGTGTCCTCACAGCCTTTAGAGAGAAAATGTTTCATAACACAGTTGCTACAAAGCATAAGGCATTCCTTGGCTGACAGGATTTGGTTTGACCTCATTCATGCATTCATATGACTGTCCACTTATTATGTGACTCAGTCACATATAACCACATGACATTTTGATTTGGAGCTGCTCCAAAACAGAAAATGATGGTGATAAGAAAAGGAAGGAAGGTGACAGCATAGATAAAATCTAAAAGGTAGATGAAACGTGTAGGACTTTATGATCAAAGCTTGTTAACAAGTTATTCCTTATTGTTAAGGATCAGCAGGAAGTAGAATCCTTAGAGCTTCTAGGGTAAATAGATTAGCAAAAGAAACTGCTGTTAGGCAGAGGTGAGACAGAATTAGAACTCTAGACAAGGTCTCAGAAATAAAGACAAAGGAATGAAACTCAGAAGAGTTACTGGAGGAAAGCACAAAAGGGGGTGAGCTGTAAGTAGAAGTCTTGCAAAGGTTGATGCACAGAGAAAAGGTGTGATGCAGGATTCCAGTTTAACAGGGATGTCACATTTAGGAAAAGGAAGAAAGGTAGCCTAAAACAGAGCAACCCAAGAAGATAATGAGTTAAAAAAAAAACCTCTCAAACAATAAGATCCAGAAGGGAGACAGTAGAAAGATTTTCACTTCACTGTTCTGCTTAGTGGGAGATCTCTCGGTGCACCAAAGTGGAGCAGTTCTGAGGAATATCAAATGGTATTATTTCTGCCGATGAAAGAGGATGTTAGGATCAGCAGTCTAACACCCATGGATTTTGTCTGATGAAGAACTGAGGCTTGGAGAGCCAAGAGGAGAAGCATATTGTATCAGACAGGGCAGAATGGAAGAGAGCCAGTCCAGAACGAAAAAGTAAAAATTAGATCAGAGAGTGAGAAAAATGACTAAGAGACTTCTGCCGGTGAAACTACATATTGCTTTAAGAACATTTTGCAAAGGGCGAAGGGACAATTAAGTTTCTTTGATAAGTTTTTTGCCTTTAAGTCTTATTCAACCTGCAATTGGCATTTCAAGGCAATGCTAGAAACGGAGCATATGAATAAAAAAGAAATGATTCTCAGCAAAATCCCATACATAAAATAAGAGGATTTATTCCATTTAATTCAATTTAGTTCATTGTGGTTTTTTTTAGAATTAGTCTGATACCTGCTTAATACTGGCTATGTGTCATATATATCTATTCTTTCTTACTGATAGTAGTAAAGCTACTTCTTTGCTATTGCTTTTACTAGACGGTTGTTGTTTACTGAATTTCCTAAGACAAGGTAAGACAATTATCTTTGCTGGAGGCACAGCATGATCAGGTTTGTTTAGATGAAATTCAAGGAAACTGTAGAGTCTGTTGATCTTGGAAAAGACTAGTTTCCTGAGACTAGGACAGGATTTATTTTATCACAGTGGTTACAATTTCTTATAAAATGGCTTCCAAAACATTTCCCTCAGAGTTGGTATACACAATTTTTATCAATGCAAGATCTACACAAGACCTTAAATGAAAGTAAGTGCTACCACCTGAAGGATGTGTGGAGCCAGGATCCATTTTGAGAGAAGGAATTTCAAGAAGTGATCTGTAGAGTATTCATGTTGCCCCTTAAGGTTCCTCCAAACTTCTGCCAATGTAAAAAGTATCCAAGTGTTTGATATTGGAGGTCATAACACAGTGTTTCTCAACAGTAGCAACTTGAATGTATGTGAGGTTCCAGAATTCCCCATCCATACACCTTCCAAGCAGGGGCGTGCAGTCACTAGAGGCAGGGGAGGCGGGGCCTCACCAGTGTCCTCAGGAAAAGGAAAGAATTTTAAAGATTTCTTTTAAAATAATTAAAGCCAAGGTAGTTGCTACCAGACTCCAAGTCACAGTGGCTTGGAGTCTGCTTAGTGTTAACTATAGGAGGAGGCGAGAGAACTAGGGGCCTCCTTTGCATAAGGAATGTCTCGCCTTTTAAAAGTTAAGCAAGGGTTAAAAAGTGAAAAATTTCATATGCAAAGGAGGCACTGATTCTCCCGCCTCCTGATCTGGGAGCAGCGAATCATGTCTTGCACTTGAACGACTGCGCAATCTAGCAGCAGGAGCCTTGCTTGTAAACCGCGCCTGTGTGAGCAAGTTCAACTCTCCACTTTGCATCGCGGGAGCTGCCAAGAGCAGAACCATCAGAAGACTTAGAGGTCTCTCTTATTAACCTGCAATATCTTTAACTAGCTAACATTCAATATACATTCAAATTTGTACTGAAATATTTGTTTTACAAGTTTTTTTTTATATCAATATCTATTTTAGTTTAAATTAATATTTGCAGAGAATGATTCTCAAAGTATTCATACAGCTATGGCTATGGAAAATGATAAGATGTTAGAATGTATTCCAAATAATTGTCCGGCGGGGCACTTTGCATCATGGGAGCTGCCAAGACCCAGGTCTGCAGCAAAGGCACTTGGCGGCCCCGCCGGGCACTTTGCATCGCAGGAGCCACCAAGACCCGGGTCTGCAGCAAAGGCGCTTGACAGCCCCGCCTGGCACTTTGTATCGCGGGAGCTGCCAAGTGCCTTTGCTGCAGACCCAGGTCTTGGCGGCTCCCGCGATGCAAAGTGCCCCACTGGGCACTTTGCATTGCGGGAACTTCATCGGCCACCGCTGCCGCTTCCTCCGCTGCCGCCGCTTTCCCCTCTGCCCTGGCTGCGGCTTATGCCGCGTTCGGAGTGCTGCCCTTTCCAAAAGCCCCGCCGAAGCCCCAGCACTGTGTCCGCTATAGAGCAGGACGCATCCTGCCTGTATGGCGGACACAGTGGTGGGGCTTCAGTGGGGCTTTTGGAAAGCTGTGCCAGGGCTTTGCCTCACCAGCCATAAAGCTCACCGCACGTCACTGCTTCCAAGGTTGAGAAACACTGTCAGTGGGGCCAAACGTGACCTTCAAATTGCACTCTGCAGAACCCTTCTCTATGGTTCTCTTAACAAATAAGATATATCATCTTTCTCTTAAAATAAATCCTTCATAATCTGTGTCTGGCATTTGGGTCTGTGATTGAAGTTTAATGCAGCATGAGTTAATCCATTGTGGTGGAAGTAAGATTTACTCTCTGATCATATAATGTATTCAGAATGCAAAATACTGTAACTGAATTAATATATTCACAAGACCAATGGCTGCTGGGTCTTTTTTGCAGTTTAGTTTAGTTTTGCGAAGGACCTAAATTCACCCATTTCAATATTAAAAGTAATTTAATTTTTTTTTCTTGGAAGACTATTTGGAACACAACTCAAAGAATCAGTATTACTACTTGCAAAAAGACTGCAAGACTTGATTAGTCCTAGATTTAGATATTCATTTTATTTTTAGTGACAGTTCACCAGTTCCAATTATGACAAAATGACATTTTGAAATGTACTATTCTTAAGTGGGAAATTATGCTTCTGTCTGAAATAAGGATGCAAGCTATTGACGTATAAGCAGAATATGTACATAATATCTGGAATATCTGGGCTTGCAAGATATAGTCAGCCATAATTTACTTAAGCATAGCTAATTTAATAACCTCAGTTATCTGGTTTACTGTGTACATCGTGCACAGCTTCAGGTAATTGTTAGCATCCTTTTCAAAGTGAGCAATTATAACAGAAAGACAATTAATGGGGAACCCTCAGTTTTGGATGGGTAAGAACATATGCATTTTATTGGCTTTAAGGGAGTTGGCTATTAAATAAGAGAGAGAGAGAGAGAGAGAGAGAGAGAAGGAGGGAGAGGGAGGGAGGAGAGAGAGAGACAGACAGGCAGACAGAGAGAATCATCAAAAGCCACTTAGTTGATGCCATGTCTTTTTTTTCCAGTGACAAAGAATATGTTGTGTTAATCACACCAAGTTGCCTGTGGCATGGACAGTATATACTTAAATTTTGTATAGTTTTTCTTGCCAGAGGATTTTAGCATAATTTCCAAGAGAAAAAAAAACAATTATAATTAAAACAATGCACTTAAATAAATACAAACATTAAACAATGAATATAAATATAAATATTAAAACAAAGCTCAATAAACAACAGTACTAAATCTGAAGATAACAGGCATTCAAAAGGCAATCTTGTCAAGAAGTAGTTTTTATCCTATGTCTTAAATGTGAATGAGGAAGGAAAAAAAAGTTGGGCTGTGAATGACTGTCACTGCGGGGGGGAGGGGGGTTGTATGTTTAAAATTGTATTTGTATTTGTATGTTTTACCCTTAAAAAAATGTATAACTTAAATGTTGGAGCCACCAACATGCCCTTGGGAACAATGTTCCATAACTAAGGTAATTTCATGGAAAACTCATGAAGCCACCTACTAAGAACAAGATCTTTCCAGATGATCTTAATCATGGAAACTATCCTGGATCCATATGTAGCTTTAGATAATTTCCCCCAATAAATAAAGGAACAATTATAATATTTTTAAATTTCTTTAAATGGGTTCTGTTTATTTTATTCAAGGACTTGTTTAGAGATCAGATCAGGTTTTAGGTCATATTGATACAGAAATGTTTAAAATTCAATTGAAAAAGATTCACAAACTTTTAAGCACTGCTCTATGTGTGCAAAATGTGTCAATACAATCAACTTGCAAAGCAATCATGGAGAAAATCACCTAAAACATTTTTTTTTAAAAAAAATATATTTTATTCATTTTTCACATTCCATTTGCAATCACTTATATACAGGGTATTTACTATAAGAAAAGAAAAAAAAGAAAAAGGGAATAAAACGAACAAATAAAAAGGAAACACAACTCATCATTCACAACCCCACCTAACCCTTCCATCCTCCATACACCCCATCTACCCCCTCCAACTTTCCTTTCTCCCTCTAACACTCCCCTCCTACTTCCCTTTCCCCTCAAACCTTCCTTCTCCCCTTACTCCCCGGACACCCTCCTTACATTCCCCTTACTCCTTCCTTACTCCTCCCTCTTCTTTCCCTCTACCTCCCTCCTTGGTGTATGCCTTTATTCGAGTGTTGTTTGATCTGATAAAAGTAAAATGAACCAAGGGAAAAAAAAAAAAAGAAAAGAAAAAAAAAAGAACCACCGTATATAAATACATTCTTGTTCTTATTAAGACTATGTTAACACCCCCCCACCCCACCCCCCACAAATCCCCATCCCTAATCCTCCCGACTTCCCAGGGCCCACACCTGGCACTACCTTCTGTCTAAAATATCTTGTATACATATGGATTAAAAAATAAAAGTAATATATCGAAAGAAAAAAAACAGAGAAAAAAAAAGAGAGAAAAGAAAAGAGAAAAGAAAAAAAGAAAAAAAAAGAAAAAAAAGAAACCACTCTTTGTGTTGATCTCAGCCCCCCATCTTTATCTATGCTTAAATAGTATAAATCATTCTATCTATATTTTATTCTCGTCTCTTACTTCTTTGCTATTTACCCCAACCTTCTGTAGATTCTCCCGTTCCTCTTCCTAAACCTCATGATCCCTTCCGATAAAATTTAAGCAACGTGATTCATGCCATATATTCAAATATAACTTTACAGACAAGTAATCAAACTTTCCCTTCTAGTAAAATTTAAACAGCGTAAATGATCTTTCTTAACCCCCTTTTCAAACAGTAATTCAAAATAATCTAGCCAAGCTTCCCCTTCTTAGTAAAATTAAGCAGCGTAGATCAAATATTACTTTACACAGGAATCAATTTCTATCTTAAGATAATTCCAACCGACTTCCTCTTCTAATAGGATTTAAATAACGTAGTTCATTCCACATGCATTTTACCCTCATCCCTTACTTGTCTGATATTTACCACTATCAAATTTATACTAGCATTTGTTTAAAATGTAACTCAGAGCGATTTCAACCAACTTTCCCTTCAAATAAAAGTTAAATAGCATGGATCATTCCACATATTCAAATAATACTTTCAGCAAGAGTCAGTTAACCTTCTATTTTAAAGTAGTCCCTTCTAACAAAGTTTAGACAACATAAATCATTCCGCATTCTTTTTACACTTATCTTAAGATAATCCCAACCGGCTTTCTGTTCTAATAAGCTTTAAACAACGTAAATTTTACCCTCATCCCTTGCTTGTCTGATGTTTACCACTATCAAATTTATGCTAACGTTAATTTAGAATCTAGCTCAAAGTAGTTTCACCCAGCTTTCCCTTCTGATAAAAATTAGTCCGCTTTTTCTACCGGAGAGAGGTCTCAAACCCCCATTCAGTCCTCAACTTTAGCAAGCATTTTGAAATGTCTAAATTCTCGATCTCCATTTTTCTGCTTCTCCGAGGGAGGAGGGGCTACCCCCTCCATCTTGCAGCCACATGGCCGGCCGCTTGCCTTCTCCTTCCGCTTGTCTCTCCTCTCTTCCAAGCGCATCAGGAAGTCCCGCCTTCAGAGTCCTACAATAGAAATCTTGAGCCTCCGAAACAGAGTTAAGACGAAATCTTTGATTCTCAAATGTAACCGTGATACCGGCAGGGGCCTCCCATCTGTATCGAATCTGTTGACTCCTAAGCTCCTTAGTTAAAAAGGTGTAGTCCCTTCTTGCTTTCAGCATCTGAAAAGGAATATCTTTGAAAACAATCAGGTCCTGGCCGTCAACTCGGAGACTGTTATTATGAAACTTTTGCACAATCGCATTTCTAGATTCTTTTGTAGAGAAATGTATAATTATGTCCCTCGGGAGCTGTCGCTGTTCCGCTATCAATGAGTTCTGGCGATAGATTTTCCGAATCTGCCAATCAAAGTTAAGTCCCGGGCTTCCCAGCGCATGGCTGAAGGCTTCAGCAAAGGTCTGTTTCAAATTCTCTTGCTCCTTTTCACGGAATCCTCTTTCTCTTATTGCAAATGCCTTCCTATTAAAATTTATCATCATAAGCTGTTCTTTGTTGTCTCTAATTTTTTGTTGTAAAATTTGAATATTGGTAGTCAAATTAAAATTAGCCTTCTCCAGACTTTCCAATTTGTTCTCTATTTCAGCAGAGTAATCTGACAGGGCAGACACGGCTGCAAACGTATTCGCCTTCATCTGATTAACTTTAGACTTTAAATCATCATATAGTTCCAATACAAATTCCTTAATTTCTTGTTTAAAGGCATTAAACATTTTAAAGAGATATTCCTGTGTTAAAAATTCTCCAGTAGAGGGCATAGGAGACAAAGGCTGTGTTTCCAGTAAAAATTCTTTAAATTCTTTAGACACATTTGTAGCAAGACGCTTCTTTGACCTGGGTGCCATAATAAATAAACAAGTAAGCAGCGCTTCGCTCCCCTCTATTTCCAAAGAAGAAGAGTTTATTTTGTTAAGGAGCGGTCTGCAGGAAGATAAAACCGGCTAAGTACATCCAGTATCAATCATCCACGGAGAGAAATCGCCATTTTGAGGTCTATTTAGACAAAGAAGTCTCTAAGACAAATGGTGCTGGTATTTAAGATAGTAATAAAAGCATAAATCTCACAGGGGTGGGACCCGCCCGTATCAATTCTAGCTTGAAAAAACTTTGTTTTGTCCTGGGGGGGGCTAGCCTGTCTGGGGCTGCCAAAAAAAAAAGGCAGCTGAGAAGAACTGGCTGGAGATAAAAGCTCCGCTCCGGCTGGATCTAATCTCTTTCCACAGCCAAAAAAAAAGAAAAAGGCTGTGGCTTACGAATAGACCCTAGTCTACGGAGCTACTCCCTGCCCCTTTCTTAGCCAAAAAGGGGTGCTATCTATGATCTTATTTAGATATACAGACCAGATCTCTGAGGAGCTCGGTGGAGCCCTCCTCGGCAACAGGCCACGCCCCCAGGAAGTCCTCGAGAAAATCACCTAAAACATTAATGTGATTCATTTAGTCTTTATGATCTTTTCTGGTGTCAGCATTTTTCTTGTATAGGCATTTGAGTAATTTAGTAAGCTGTTTTAAATAATGTTATATTATAAAAAGAAAAAGTGCGTTTTCCCAAAGGCATCTCATGGGAAGTCCAGTGCAAAAAAAAAATCAATAACATTGGAGAGATTATAGACATATTATGAAGAAGGAATGCTTTACACTCTCAATTAATGAGTTCATCCCAAAGCTTCAAAGTAGGTTTTCACAGATTTTCAAATTTCCTCACTCAGAGAAACTTGGCAGGTTTGGCTAAATTTGGCTGCCATTTTTTGAATGAAATAACAGGCATTTTTCATTCAAAAAATGGTAGCCAAATGTGTGTGTGTGTGTGTGTGTGTGTGTGTGTATCCTAATGGCTCTTCATTGGAAATGATTTTTTTGTTAATTTTTATGTGATATAGAACAAGTAATAATCATTCTTTCAGATTAAAGTTTCCTTATACAGTATTACATTTCTCATATATTAACAAGTGGATCTTTTTAGTTCCTGTACAGAAACCAACTAACAAGTGGTTCCACAAACTTTTTCAGTTCACCGCCCCCTTGGTGCTACAAACTGATCCTCAGTGCCCCCTACCCAGTGGTGGAATCAAATTTTTTTACTACCGGTTCTGTGGGCATGGCTTGGTGGGCGTGGCTGGGGGGGTCATGTGATTGGGTGGTTTGCATGACAGAAGGAAGATAGTAACAGTAAAATTCAAAACCATAACAATTAATTGCACATTTATTCAAAATCCAATTTAAAAACATTTTAATTTATGTTAATTCAACAAAATTATTGAACATGATCCAGTGATACCAGTAAAATTTAGTAACTACTTCACTGTTCAGTAAATTCTATGTAATACAGCACATGTCTGATCATTCACACACACACACACACACACACACACACACACACACTGCAGCCTTTTGTTTTTTTTTCAAAATAACAGGGTGGGGTGGGGATAGAGAAAAAAGAAGACTTTGTTCTGTGGTATCTGCCATTTCAGAAATGCTCATTAGACAGCCCCATGTGATCAGTCTTTCCATATTCTTCAATATATTGGTGCCCAGCAGCTGGTCAAAACCCTAGTAGTACTTATGGAGCTGTAGATGATACTATGGCAAAATACAAGCCTTGCAGCTCATGTATACTTACACAACGTAAGAGTGATGCCATTATCCGGGTTTATCTGTGACAAAGATCTCACTGTGCATAAATATCAAGATAGTAAGGGCACTTTATTAAAAAAAAACCTGCAGTGTTTTGACTCCATTTGGTTATAAAACATCTTGTTTGGCATACTGGGAACATTTAGACAGCATTTTCTTCTAATATGGGATGTTGTTCTATCATAATTTTGTTTTGCTTTGCTTTTTCTTATATGTGACAATATCCAACTTTAGACAGTAATTAGACCACTTTTTAATTTACTTTTTTAAAAACAGTATATGTTGGAAATGCTTATTCCTTTTCCACAACCTCCCCTATATTTCAGCCTTCAATGAGATTACTTTGCAACTCAAAGTTTGAGAAACCACCCCAAGTGCCCTTCCTCCCACTCCTCGCTTTTTAAGGCCACCTCTACGAATGGAGGGAGGAGGCATAGAGGGGCTAGCCTCTCTCCCCCCACCGCATGTTTATCTATGTTGTATTTATAAGATGGGGGGGTAGAGATAGGCGAAAGTAGCACGTCTATGTGGAGTGGGTGCAAGAGGGATTGGGAGGGTGGCTCCGTTGTACAGGCACGCCACGGTGCAATCCACGCAGAGGTGGCTCACAGCGCAGTCCCGGAAAGGGAGTCAGAAATAAAGCCATTTATAAAAGCACGAGAGGCAGGCAGGCAGGCAGGTGAGCGCTCTTGTGCATTGACATCGGATTTGCTGCGTAATACAGTGCCAATTCCCAATTCCTGAAATGCAGGCCCAAGGACATCCCCGTTCAGTCCCACATCTCTTCTCCGTGCATAGCACATGCATATCAGAGGAGAAATGTAGGCAAAAGGCTCTTCTCTTCCTTCTATGCCCCCACTTCCCCCCCCCCGCTGGCCTGCTTGTATGCCTCCTGAATGAGCGAGTGAGCGAGTGAAAAATCCTTCCAGTCTTTGGGATGTTAGACTGAATTTCACCCCTGCTGGAAGTGCTCAGCTGACTGGTGGCCAACAGAGCCCCAGGCAAAATTGCGCCCTGCGAGGGGGCCACCTCCAGGACTCCTCTGCCACCTCTCTTGCCTCTTAGTGCCTCTGCCACCCCCTTGCTTCTTAGCTCCTCCTGCCACCCCCCTTGCCTCTTAGCATCCCCCTAAGTCATCCCACCCACCCCAGGGGGCAGTACCACCCACTTTGGGAACAATTGAACTAGACTGACAAGTAAATCCTTCTTAAACATTGACCATAAAAGACTATCCTTCATCACTTCTAAAGCAGAAGACTACTTCAGGAGATACAGGTCATAAGAAATTGGAATGACTGGATAAATCAAAGAGGAGGTGATATGAGTATGATCATTTCAGATCGTTATAGTTTCATATTCTGTTTCAGTTATAAATAAACAATAACTTATTTTCTTCCCATATTGTAAGGACAATGCTGACATATTAAAGTAGATCTCAAACAAAAACATCTACAAATTAAGACAAGTTTTTAAGTTGTAACAACTTAATTCTAAGTTATAATTAATCATTATAGTTAAAATGAGGTAAATAAAACAAGATTGCTGTGGATCAGAGGTGGTATTCAGCAGGTTCTGACCAGTTCTGGAGACCTGGTAGCAGAAATTTTGAATAGTTCGGAGAACCGGTAAATATCACCTCTGACTGGCCCCACCCCCATCGATTCTCTGCCTCCCGAGTCTCAGCTGATCAGGAGGGAATGGGGTTTTTGCAGTATCCTTCCCCTGCCACACCCACCAAGCCATGCCCACCAAGCCATGCCATGGCCACCAAACTACGCCCCCAAAGCGGTAGTAAAAAAATTTGAATCCCACCACTGCTGTGGATATATATGTGTGCATAACAAATGATTGAACAATCTAGAAGTAACATTTATAACTTTGTTAACTAGAATTAAGTAAGTAGAGAGTATCAAGACAGTGGGTTTTCCTCTTTTCATAATGCCCCCCTCCAATTTGTCTTCCTGTGGCTAAACATTCTGCCATCTAATGCCCTTTAGATACATTTCAGTTGAAAGTATTTGAATTCAAGCATCAGAACTTCCATACTTACATAGCTTAGTCCTACATTGGAGAAAACTTGAGCCTAGGTTTTAATCAATCTTCAGTGTAACTCTGTGTGTGCATGAATGTATGTATCATTTGTTCAAAATTACATTGAGTGTTGCAGCCATGACATTCTTGTGGCATCTTCTGAGTTACAAATCCCTTTGTCATCTTAAATACAACTAAGTGTCTGTTAATCAAATGTGGCTGCTCTGTAAATTATTCTGTGGAAAAGTAACTTTTGACAGTAGAAACGTTCAATGTGGCTCTTGTAGCTCTTCACCTTTTAGTGGATCTCAGCAGAGAAATGAATCTTAAGCAGAATTAATTTTCTGTAAATGTTGACATTTTTAGGAGCATATATTTGACCTATTAATTAACTCAGTCTCAGTTCACTGAATAGTTGAATATCTATATTTGTTCTTAAAATAAACCATTTATTTCTAATGTATTTCTAAAGTGTTTAAAAAGGTTGAGCCTAAATTTTGTATTTATAGACAAATAGAAAGTTATTGTAAATAGAATTTATTGCTAAAGCCTAACCACGGGACTCTTCTCTAATGGTCAACACCTGGTTCAATAAGGACCAGTGGCAATCAAGAGTTCACGTGCAGCTACATAATGATTTTAGGCTGATCTTTTAACCCCACTCCCAGCTTCTGCCATTCCTTCTCTTATAACAGTGAGTGTGTCTGTATGAGCATACATGCATATGGGAGTGGGGGAGAAAAAAGATTTGAAAATTATAATTGTCTTTACTAGGGAAAGTGCAACAAATGATTACACACTTACCCAAATGACTAAAAACTAGAGCGAGGGTATGCATTATCTTGGTAGAATGCTTATTAAAGATAAGAAAATGGAGAGATATTTTAAGATGTTCATGTTGGTATAAGATGGTTGGTAATATGTGACTGACATGCAAAAATGAATGCTAATTAAAATAAATGAAAATGACTATGAATAGCAGTGTGCTTATGCTTATTCTGTTATGTGAATGTGATCTGTCAAATCCTTATATAACTCTAGATTTCTGTGATTAAAAAAAGTTGAATTTCATGGAGTAGTGGCAAGTAAAATTTTTATTTACTCATAAAGTTAATACCAGAAGCCCATATGTGAAGAAAGCTTCAATTCTTTTTCCTCAATAGCTAGAACTTAGCATTGTTTAACCATTACAGTGATAGAGAGCATGTAATGTACTAACTGTATTATAGCAATACATCATGCCTGAAAACAAGAGTATACAGTAATAGTTGTTTTATTTCAGTTTAATAAAAGTGGGGCAGAGGTGAAATTTAATTTTTTTTACTACCGGTTCTGTGGGCATGGCTTGGTGGGCATGGCAGGGGAAGGATACTGCAAAATCTTCTTTGCCACCCCATTCTAGGAGAAGGATACTGCAAAACCTCCATTCCTTCCCCACTCCTGGGGGAAAGATATTGCAGAATCTCCATTCCCACCCCACTCTGGGGCCAGCCAGAGGTGGTATTTGCTGGTTCTCTGAACTACTCAAAATTTCTGCTATTGGTTCTCCAGAACCTGTCAGAACCTGCTGAATTTCACCCCTGAAGTGGGGCTGATTTGAGAAACAAAGATGTATAAATGTTTAGTATTAAAGACTACAGACTGCAGTTAAAGGTTTGTGCAAATTGAGACTCTTACTGGATTCGATGATGCACAAGAATGGGTCTTTAAGTCACATGTATATAAGCAACCTAATACCTAAATGTTTACCTAAAAATCAGGTAATATATTTACATCTGCCTTGTCATTTAGGGGACAAGGAGTTCAAAGGATTTAGTAATTTATTTAATACATTTTTGATATTTTATCCCATCTTTTTGAAATTATTATTGTGAATTAATCTACCACAAAATAGAGCTAATTTTCAATTACCAAGTTCACTGAGTTGAGGCACTTAAATAAAAGCTTTTTTTTCATCTTGTGGAAGTTATGGGCTCTGATCAAAAACTCTG
The DNA here is from genome assembly GCF_009769535.1 of Thamnophis elegans. NCBI lineage: Eukaryota > Metazoa > Chordata > Lepidosauria > Squamata > Natricidae > Thamnophis > Thamnophis elegans. The sequence goes on along the minus strand of NC_045543.1, from coordinate 103,386,282 downwards.
ATTACCAGAAATTCTCATATGAACACACACACACACACACACCTTTATCCTCTTTTATATTCTTCACCTTAGAACATATTTATTGATTAATGACTAATCAATAAAGCTGGAGCAATAAGTCAGTAAGCCAGATAATACAAGATGCTCTGCCCTACAGACTTTTTGGGAGTTTGGATTCCCAGCTTCCTATATTTAAGGAGAACTCATCACATGGACAGGGGTGCAGCTGAAAGGGTTTGGGCACATCTGGAAGAACAGCTGCTTGCATCCCCATCTACAAGCCTGGTCAAACTCTTTAAATTATACCCAGTAGCTCACCATTTTGTTATCAAACTCTGTGACCATTTACTTGTGGGTCACAAAGCAAATACCAAGAGCCATAGGCAGTTTATGTGCTTGGTGTGATTGTCACAAGAATAATCAGTAAACTTTCCATAAAATACATTTCAATAAAATCTTTTCCCAAAGCTGGGTTTTTTAAAAAAAATTCCACCCTAACTTTGAGTATTAAATTCTTCTTTTTACTAGAAACTGGGCTATAAGAAGATATATACAAAAAGCATGTAGAATAATGTCAAGACCATCTACTTTTTTTTTAAATAAATCCAGAAAATCTGAGTTGCTGTTTTATCTTGTTGTTGTTGTTTGGCTGTGGATTTACACGTTGAATCTAAAAATGAGTGTATGTTTACTATGTTAAAATTACTTGGATCGGTATTGAGGTGTTTTTTTTAATACTTCCTGCTAAACAGCTTATGGTGCTTTTAAATTAGTGTTTCCTGTTACAAGAAAGATTCACAATATCAGGATTTAGATGTAGCCCCCTCAAAAATGTTTAGCTTAACTCTTGAGTTAAGTTGGATGTGCCAACAGGAGACAATTGTTAAATACTTAAGGAGCAATCATGTTAAGTAATTGTGGTCAATTTAACTTGCTTACGTGTTAATGATATTAAATGGATGTTCCTTGTTGCATTAGTCACCCTCAATGTTTTGCCCTGACTTTTCACACTCATAGGTCAAGTGTGACCTGCTGCTTGAAATAAGTACACATCCTTGTTCAGTTTGTAGCTTTTTCTCTAATAGAAAAATGGAAAATGAGTTACTGACTATCCTGTATCAATGTTTTCCTTTAAGATAAACATAAAGACAAAACCTCAACTTTAGCCCTGCAAAAATATTTGCTGCTTTGGGAGTAGTGGTTTATATTTTTATGTCAAAAAGAAGTTGTGTGGATTGAAGCACCATTATATTCCTTCTGGGTAAACACCTCCCTAGACCTTTGTTTAAACCTTGGCAGTCTGTCATAGAAATCTTTCTTTTGCAGCAGTTTCACACTGTATTCTAGGAAAATACAGTGAATTAAATAAAATGAGGAACAGAGCAATATATTGTATGCCCAAACAATACAATACTTGTTAAAATAAATAAAAAAATAGAAATAACATGTAAAAGTTACACATGAGTATGTCAGTGCTAGCTAATAAACCAAGCATTTACAATAAAAGTTATACTTTACATGATACATTCATACATGTATATTACATTAACACTGATGGTGTTAGCTAGTTTGGATATAATTGAACGTCTGCAAGAAAACAACCAAGCTCAGAGAGCACCAAGAACCTTTCACTACAAATATTCTTCTTTATTGATGAATATTATTTACTGGCAAAGGACAAGAAAAGCTAAATCTAAAACATTGTGTATATATTCAATATACATGCATAACAAGCTATCCTTAGTTCATATTGACAATCTAAGCTATATAGTTGTTTCCAATCAGACAATACCACATATAATTTAGGGTTTATTTTTGCCAGTAAGCATTCTTCATCTAAAGGTCAACCCTTCCTAGCTGCCTTAGATTTATTCCCTGCTTGCTTATAATTCAATTGCAGTTTCATATCCAGTTCTTTTTTCTTTGACGTTGCAGTTACTCATCACTATTTCTTCTGGCTAGTAACAGTTCACCTATTTACATCTGTTTGAGTAATGGGGATAAAACTTTTTTCAAAGAAGTATTTTGATCATACATTTATATAGTATGTGGCTTCTTTGAGCGGATCTTTTTTCAATCTTTTGATAGAATATGTTCCATCTGAGGTTGGTAGCTTATCCCTTTGTATCTATTGACACATTTCAACACAGTCAGGTGTGGTTTTTTTATATCATACCAAAGTAAAAGAAAGATTTGAGCTTTTGCTTCTATGACATTTTCTCACTAAGAATGGAAATTACAAGAAGAAGCAAAGTGTTTTTAGCACAGTTCATGAATTTTTGAAATATAAATGGGATGGCTCCTTATTAAAAAAAAAAAGGCGCAGAGAGAAGCAAAGGCCATTCTAGTCCGTATACTTACGGTACTTCTGCTTTGATGTGCAAAGTTTTCTTCTCTGCTTTGGTTCACAGACACAGTACTACAAAGGAATTTTTACAAAAAGTAAAAGTTGCAAAAATGATAACAGAAGCATCTAGTTGCATTTGGCAGAAGAAATTTGGAAAAAGAAAAATACAGAAAGAGTGGGATAGAGGTGTGCAAAACATCTGGACTCTTGAAGAAAGTTTTTGGAACATGAGGGAATGCAGTCAAATAACTTCTCATTATTAGCATTTTAATCTTTACAATGCTTGGAAAGCCACTTCAGAAGTTGGTCTTGATTGTCTCTATGTAAATGTGGATGAGAAGTGGCTTCATTTCCTTTAGAGGACCTGAAATTCAGAAGACCGGAAAAAATAATGACAATTCATCCATTTCATCCAAGCAGCCATATTACAAGAGACTACTTATCATGGGAAATAGATGGGCATGGAATGTTGCAAGTACACTGGACAGTTGACGACAAAAAAAAGGATACTGAAAGAATATCTGAAGGACAGTGAAGAAGATACACTGAAGCTGGTATGCCATGAAGGCTTATTAAATACCGAAGAGACCAAACTGACCTATAAGAAAGATCAAATGCACAATAGAAAAGAAACATGCCAAGACAAAGTATTGCATGACTAGTACATAAAAACAAATAGCAGTCAAAGCAGATAACAAAAAGCCCTGACTATGGCTAAGAGCAGAAAGATTAAACAAAGAGACCGAGGGGCTAATTTTGACTGCACAAGACCAAGTGCAAACAAATGCATATAAATCCAGAACTGAGAAGACAACAAAGGACAGCAAATGCCACTTCTTCAAAGAAGTTGAAGAACCTAATTAGCTGCTGTAAGAAGATAGTACAAATTGACTACAAACAAGGGCATGACAAAGTAGCAGCAATGGTGCATTGGAGTATCTGCAAGAAATACCATTTGCATGCAAGCAAGAACTGGTGGAATCACAACATAGACAAAGAAGACATTAAAGAAGTAACAAAAATCAGTCAATTGCAAAAGACAGCTTTATTTGGAACAGTTTACACCCTATGATATTACCATTAGGACCCAGATTGTTGGGGGCAATATGCTGACTCTCTGTAAACCGCTTATAGAGGGCTGAAAGCCCTATGAAGCGGTATATAAGTCTACTGCTATTGCTATTAACACCATCAAACAGCAACATCTGTCCATCTTAGTATCTTGGGAAGGCCTCAACAGATGACTAAAAACTTGTGACTGTGACTCAGAATTTGTGACCTCACAACCAGAATGAGGATGCATCATTGAAATTGCTGACCTCAAGTTATTTAAAAGTATGTTTTAACTTTGGTTATGAAAGAAAAGATGAAGGGAGGGAAGAAAGGCCAAGCCTATATATATATCTCAAAGCAACATATTCATAAAATTCCTTATTCAAAAGCATCTTCTAGCTAGTTTGGAGAAAGGAGAATCATGATAAGGCAACAGGTTGGAGGGCAGCTCTTTCAGTGCATTCCTAATTAACTCTATATAAATAATTAAGCAGAAATAAATCCAAACCCTATCAGGCAAACATTTTGAAAACAAACATTATCTACAAGAAGAAATTATATTCTGTGCTCATAGGAGAAATTATTCATTATTGGCACAGAGTAAGCAATTAGAAATGCAAACAGGTTGGATATATCTGAGCACTTGTGATAAGACTCACTATAGCTGTGAAGTTTCCTGATAGATCCCAGACAATAAATCTTCGGTATTTCGAAACTGATTAGACAGAAGGAGGAGAAAAGGGGTCTTCCTATGTTCACCAACCTAACTTTTCTAAGCCAAATGTTTCCCTTTGGTATTCATGCTTAATGATAGCTTCAGCTGGCATATTTTGATTTGTAATGTTGTGAGAAGACAAGAAATGAAAATAATTGCTTGGCCACCTTCCTCTGGCCACATAATTTTATCTCTGCTTTCTCTGCTGAAAAAGGAAATGACAGCATATCATACTGACTGCTTTAAATTTCAGTCTAGCAAAAAAAAAAAGTATTTTCATATTCTTCATCAATGAGACATATGTAAATTTTTTGGCAGTATTGCTACAAATAAAGATGTCACTTTGAGAGTTACCTTGAAAAAGCTTAACTTTTTCCATCTGATAGTAAATTTAAATTGTAGGATTAATATTAGCAAAAGTGCAATGCAGGCATAGACACTAATGTCATAAGAATAGACAGATTACAGGATGCTGGGAGTTTATTTATCTTCATCCCATATATGAAGCAATCAGTTAAATCAAATTCTAGAGGGGAGGGAAACTAGATGATAGTCCCAAAAAATAAAAACCAAAGAATAAGAAGAAAAAAGACATGCAGGATAACATTTGAATAATCAAGATTTTTTGTCCCCAGTCTCTTCTTTATTCCCTAGCTTCTTGTTCAAAAAATGACCCCCTTGTGAAATAAAAGTTATTCCTATTATATAAAATATAACTTTAAATCAATGAGTTCATTAAAATATATTAAATATTTAGATAAATGATCAGCTAACCAGCCTCCATACACCTTGTCAGAAGTTGCTAATAACCCCCACAAAAAAGCCTAATTCAAGGATTTAATTAAAAGTCATTTAACTTGTTTCTTAATTTATGATGTATGATTTAAACTGAGATATGTATGGTCAGCTAACATATACATCAGGCAAAAGTTGATGGTGTCAGCAGTCCAATTGAGGCTGGCTGATCAGTTCTGTTCCTGAAAAAATGAAGTTTTATTAGCTTTTCTGCCAGATTTTCCAATTCATCTTTCCAATTCATGTTACAATTATTATTTGGTTGGTTTTTTAGAAACAACTATTCCACATATTAGCTTAATAAATTGATGAAGAGGGCATTCTATTCCACTATAAGAATCATAATTTCCAACAATATATGAAACACTGGAAGAAAGCATAGAAACAATAAAGAAGATTTTAAATGCAGAATACTTTGGCAGAATATATATATATATATATATCACTTTTTCTCTTTATTAGCCATAAATTTCCCCCAAAAAGTATGTTTTGAAAGAAAATCTATACAAATAAATTGCAATTGAGTATGTTTCAGCCACTGACACAATAATCTATGAACTATATTTTTGGCAAATGGCTACAAAATAGCCCTGATCCAGTACTGTACTTGAGGAAATAAAAATGGAGATATATTTCTTGTTCGTGTTTCTTGGGCTACCACCATTCAGCTGTTTCATGGAGCCTACTATTCCATGGAAATTCTTCTTCTTAAAAGATTCTTTGACTTGACTTACCAATATTGCATTTCTTGGTAGCAAGAGCAAATAGAAAGGTAGGCTTTACATAGCAGGATTTTTTTTAAAAAAAGGAACAATTACAAGATAGAAAGTTTGCTTCGTGCATGGTCCAAAAATCAAATAAGTGCAGCTATAATGTGCTTTCCTTATGAGGACAAATATTTCAGAATAGTAGTTTTAGGTTTTACTTTCAAACCCCAACTCTTTATCTGTGCCTTTTATGGTATTTCCTGTACTCACATGATCTTTGCTACTGAATTTCCATTTTTACCTTTCAGGAAAAGCAGAATAACCTCATACTTCTTTCTAAAGTTTCACTGCTCTGTAGCCTCTACTCTCAATCTTCCAAATCTACCCAATGTAATGAAGGATTAGCTTTTTCAGGACCATGGTCAAGGACATTACATCACATGGAGTCCTTATCTATGGAGATTTTCAATGCTCAAGATCATAGGTGCTCTAGCACCCAAAGGTGCTTTTTCAAAAGGCAACTGGACTTTCAGCAGTTCCAAGAAGGTTTCACATCCATTTGCACTATTCCAGTGACTGTGGGGGCACAGATAATCCTCCAAGTGACCTTAAAAACTCTCCAAAAGAGTGCTAATGACCAGATTAAATCCTTCTACTTCCCACCATTCAGTTAGAACTGGATGAGAAGTGAAATGTCTTCAAGGGAAAAAAACAAAGAAAGTCCAGTTACATTTTGAAACATCCTTCTAATTATTTGGCTGACAGGATCCAAGGTCAAATATTTACCAACATCAGACATTTTAAAAGCTTGTCAAGAAGATTCACCCACTTATTTTGCTGCAAGCATTTCACTTCTGCTAAAATATAAAGTAAGACAATCATGTTGGCAGTTGATTCTTTGAGTGTTAAATAAAAGTGCTAAACATTCTGGAAAACAAAGAATATTGAATAGGAAGTAGCATGTGAAAATTAAGAAGTAAACCATGTAATAAAATCTAAAATAAAATGAATTATACGCCTGGGTACTAAAGGCATGATTAATATGCATCACAAAGCCATATCTTATTTAAATTGGTTTTACTACAGAAAATAAACTATGTTAGAGAAGGGTTATCAAAGTATTTAATGCAATTTAGAAAATTACTTATTTCTCAAAAATAAAAAATAATGTGGATTTAATTCATAATTATATTTAACTATAGTATAAACACAAAATACTTCTTAAAAGTCAAGGTTGCTTGTTTGTTTATGAAATGCAATCTCACATTTTTTTCATTCAAAAATAATCATTGAGCTAATTGCACAGTGCAAATGACAAGTATAAAAACTACATGTAATTTGTATGATACACTTATAAAATTCTAAAAATGAATAAAGATAAATGTTGCAGAAACATCAAAATATAGAGAAGCAAAAGAACATTCTGAAAAACCTTTTTTCCAGTAAATTTATTAAAGCTTGTATTGTGCAGATAAATCAACTACATAATACATAAATATATTGAAAATATTTTTAATCATTGAAAAATGAAGAAAAAGAAAAGTGGATGAAAGAAAAAAAAACAGCCTTCATCTCCTGCAAGCATAATTAACATTAGCAACTCATCACTGCAACAAAAAATCCAACAAAAACTTTTCATTTCATATTTCACTCCATCTTCTATAAGCCTGTCTCTAAAACCTCATCTCTCCATATTAATGAGCAAAAGCCCAGTAAGGGTTATCAGAAATAATATAAGTATTGTAAACTTTATCCTTTACAGCTTGAATCCTTTATTTTATCTCTCTGTTTCTATTTAAAGAGATCTTTCTTATTTCCTCTTTTCAATTATTCTTATTCTTCATTGGCCCAGTGAGATTGGACACACAAAGAATTTGTCTCCAGTGCATAAGCTTTCAGTGTACATACAAACTACAAACAACAAATTAATGTAATCATAAGGTACCAATAGTAGAAGATTATAGAAAAGATGAGAAGGATAATAGTAATAGAGCTTTATTACATGATTAGATATCTTTAAACATGAGACAGTGCTGTTGGAATTAGATGTTTAGCAAAGTGATGGCATGGGGGGGGGGGAACTGTGTCTAGCTGTTTTGGCATACAATGCAACCTCATATTGCCACAAAAGGCATGAGGGGAGCAGTGGAAGCAATTTATGTCCAGGATGTCAGGTTCTGTAGATATTGTCTTAGCCCTCTTTCTTGCTTGTGAGTATATATAGTCAAAGTCTGACACCAAGCAATAAAACTATTAAATTTAACAAGAAGTAGTAACCCATTATTTTAACCTTTAAAATAAGTCTGTTTTCCATTTATTTATTTTTCTCCCAATGACCTTTAAATTCCTCAAAGAAAAAATTCTAACATCTAATTTCTCAACTCTCTTTGTCACTTCTCTCAAATGCTTGTCATCTTTTGAGCCCATATTGGAATTCTACTATGGCAACTACAGCAAATCAATCCCTTTTGTAAATTTATTTAGATGCCATTATAAGTCAATTTCAATTTTATTCTGCGAGGCTTGTTCATCTTCAAGAACACCTTCTGATTCCACCACAAGGTTAGATAACTGGAAGAATTTCTGCACCGATTCAGTTATCATTTCTTTTCAGATAGCCATCTCTGATCTTTAGCATCAACTTTCAACTTTCAACATCAGTTTCTGAATATAAGCAGAAGGATTTTTCCAGGGAAAAGGATCATTTCAATTAACTTCAAAGATTTAAATCAAAATCTATCTGGGTATGCAAAGATCCTCCCAACCATAGCTGCCATCTGGCTTTCAAATAGAAGTCGTTAGTCAGGAAGTTTCCCAATTCTTCATTTAGGTCCCCACATCCTCCAGACACTGGGACAAAATATTGAAAGCATCACTCAGGTGGTCTGAGGTAGAGATATACAGCTGTATATCATCAGTGTGCCAATGATACCTCACTCCAAATTGTTGGGGTGAAATTTTATTAACTCACCCAGTGGCCTCATATAGGAGAGGAGAAATGACTAAATCCTGCAGCACCCCCCCAAAGAAGGGATTGCAGACTAGTATCAACACTGACTAGAAGCAAGAAGCAAAATCAACACAATCTTGTGTTGCCCATACCCAACTCCCAGGGCCACTCTAGAAGGATACCATGAACATACTGAAGGGTCAAGAAGAGCAAGGATGGATACCCTATCTCCATCCTATTCCTGCTAGAGGTCATCCAAAATATTACCAATACTCTCCATCTCATATCCTAGTCAGAATTCAGACTGAAAGGGGTCTAGATAATTGTTTTATCCAGAGCCATTGAAGCTGATCGCAACCACCTTCTCAACAAGTTGAAAGATTAGAAACTGAATGAAAACTTTTTAGTTTGCCTGGGCTGAGTGATGGCCCTCAAGCAGATGGCCACAATGCTGTCTCCTTAAGATAACAATCCCAAGTTCCCTCTGGAACCCAACTCGGTCCAATAGCTCTTCTAGCTCCTTTTGCTATCTACTCTTAAGATGTCAAGGCAGTTGCACTATATCTCCAAAACAAAGTAGCCTGCATAAATAAATTAGAAATATAACTGTAGTGTTCTCACTATCTCATCCCTACATAAGATAGATGTGATGCAACAACTCTCTCCCGTTTTACTGAAAGTACTACTTCTACTAGTACTGCTATTTTGATGCTCGCTCTTATCTTTTTCCACCTTCTATAAACAAGCAATCAAGTCTCCTTCCGATAAAATGCCAGAGGCAAGAGCCCTCTTAGTTTTGCCTCTTGGGTCACCCCAGAGGCTCATACCTCCAGCATACAAGATGCTTTACATTACTTGGACAAGGTGAACAAACTTTAGACTCAAAAGAACATCTAGGCCAAACAGAGTTAAGTTTTGGGACAAATATACTCTACGTTTACAACTGGAAAAAATCATATTTTGTTATTTTTAGCAGTAACAGCTTCTCAGTGATGAAACAGCCAGAGGCAAAATGTCATTCTCTTCAGCAGTCCAGGTTTCACATTGTTGAGAAGATATCAAACTGCCACAATACCAAAGATTTCCTCTGTTATCAGAACTAAATGTTTTCAAATAATTCTCTCTTATAAGCTACCATGCAGAATATATTATCTAGGGGTACACAACCATATCTGCTTTCTACAAAATGAATCTGTAGCCTACTGATCTGATCTTGGCTTTTGGCTTGCAGCAGATATAGATTTGCTTTCCATTTTCAACACTCACAAAGATAAATGATCAACAAAGGGAAACAAAACACCTCACACATATCTATTTGCTGTTGAGATGCCTCTGTAAAGGTCCCAAAAGACTCTCTAATCCACACAATAATTTTAAGTTTAAAATCATCACAGTGTCACTTATATTTATGTTGATTTATATAACTAGTATTATCCAAACAGAACTTGTAGTCAGAGGAAAGGATTGTACTAATTTTGAACTAGCAATTATAGAAAACATGAACATAAAAGAATGAACTCCCGATCTATTTCTTGTTATTAGTGTACCAATTTAAAAATTACTCCGGACAAATTGCTTACAATTATTTGTATTTTCATTGTGAAGTGAACCACAATGTAATGCTTGAAAAGATGGACATACATGTGATGTGCTCAGCATGCCATTTATATCATGTGCCAATTCAGGCGCCTGCCATTGAAAGTTCCAAATTGCTCTGTGGATTATTCTGAAAATGTTCATCAATGATATTGTTTGGTAGTTATTAAGGCCTCTTCTGATTGCTGATTAGCATACTAACTATCCTGTTTATTTTACACCACATTTCAATGTGTGTGATTCATAATTAAGACCAACCAATTTGAATAATAACACAGGGATCCTACCTCACATCTGATAGCTGAAACCATTTTTTTTTTCTGGTAATCATCTTCTATTGCACAAAATGTATGGCTGCTAAGGATGTTTCTTCCAAAGAATAATACATGAATCTTGGAGGTCTCAGAAATGGTTTTCAGCATAGCTGCTGAAAACAAGTTTTATATGTTGTCAATCTTGGGGATTAAGGTCAATTTGTTCCATTATATTCCGGCAATTTTGTGATTAACCAAAGTCTTCTTTCTATTTTGTGCAGATCCCAAGAGTGCATTAAAAGAGAGAGTAATTGCATCTCAGTCTGTTCAAATGACCCATTTATCATTTTTAGTTTTACCTAAATACATTAATAGACACAATAGACATATCAACTTGAATAGCTCCATTTTGCACATTTTTTAAAATTTTATATAAAATAATATTAAAATATCCTTTTCAATTGGTCAAAAATGTCTATAGACATTTTCAATCATCCAGGACAAGGTTGTCCCAAGGGTGCTTCTCAAAAGACAACTAGACTTTCCTGTTTTTTTTTTTACCTTGATACCATTTCACTTCTTATTCAAGAAGCTTCTTCAGTTCTGAAGACTGAGAAGTGAAATGGTTTCAAGGTAAAAAGTAAGAAAGTCCAAATACCTTTTGAAAATAACATTTGGGACAATTGGTCAAAAAGATGTTTCCTCTACAAAATGATGCTTCTTGTTTTCTGGCTTGTTCTTGGGATTCTTGAGAATTTGTTATAAACTTCTTCTGGTTTGTTTTTAAAGCTTACTGATACTACACTTGATATTAGCCAATAAACCAAGAAGCTTGCTTGATTATTGGTAGTGGCAAAGGTGCTGCTCTTTCCTATGTCTTTCTATTACTCTGAGGTTACCTATACTCTCCAGAATGAAAAATCACTGATCGGTTGAGTTCCCTAATTATTAAATGCCTTCTGGGATTTAACTAAGCAGAGAAAGCATAGAAATTACAGAGTCTTCAAGTGAAAACTCTGCAATAAAAGGTACAATATTCATGAGTGCCCCTTAGCTACCTTGTAATTAAGGGCAATGTCTTTGAAGGTATTTTGAAAGCAAATTCTCTTTCATCAAATCAGGATAAATTTTTTTTAGTACCCTTATTTGAAATACTGACAAAGCTATGTCAGTTTTTGAAAGGTGTCTGTTAATTATGGGGAAAGTCAGTAATGAAGCTAAGGGGAGTTTCATCTCTGGACTTCTAACAGCTTTCGAACATGCCTTTATATCTAATCTTGTCAAACTCGACAAGACTGAATGGTTGTGGCTCTTTGGGTCCACAAAATCTAGGACATTGTCATCTTTGGTCTTGAATGGGGGTGCATTTCTATAGTCAAGATGATGTGTAATCTAGACTAGTTGGTCGAAGAGGTCCATTTTGTCCACCGAGACAATAATTCAGAATAAAAAGTGCCATGATAGGTTCTTGCTTTTTCAAACATCACTGCCATGGCCCTACAAAATGTCATACCAGTGTTGATGATGATATATGCTACATACTCCAGTAGATTAGAAAGTCAGAAGCAGTAGGAAGGAAAAGAAATTGGAAATGACAACCAGTTGAACCAAGATATGTCACTATTCTCTCTGTAGAAATTCATATCGTGTTAAATAATATGACAACATACTTATCTACAGATCCATTTCATCACTTTATCAGAATGCAACAAACATGCTAATCACATTGTAAAGGTGACCAAAAGATGTTGAAGAGGAATGGAGGAGAATATACACATTTAGAAAATGCATTTTGGAACCAATGGAAAACAACACAAAGTCAGTATGGGGCCACAATAATGTTTTTTAGTGGCTAAATTAACTAACCAGATTCTTAAGACTGCTTGACAACTCTATGGTACAGTGTGTTGTGAATACTCAACTGAATAACTCCAAGGTTAAGAATGCAATACAAACATAGCCCTGGTGTGTGTTTTGCCTGGTTTCAATTTTACTTGGGATGGAAAGCCAGCAAAGCAAATAGCACCAAGTAACAAAATTCTGTTCTTATCTGAATTGTACAACCACCCAATTTCCCCCAACTTAAGTGAGTTCTTAGTTTTGTAACTCTGCCCTTTAAGAAACACATTAAACACATAATCGACATATCCTAAAATACAGCTGTATGAAAAAGTCCTGCACGCTTTCAGTTTTAAGCTGTATTTACATGTTTAATCAACTTTTCAGTCATAGAAACCACACAAAATTAGTACTTTGATGAAAATTTCTGTAGTCAGATTGAGATGCATAATTTTTATTACTATAACCAAAGTCTTTTAAAGATTTTGAGTGAGTTTATGTGCTAAAACAAACACAACTTGAATTTTTGAGAATGTTAGGATCGAAAGTAGCCAATCAGCAGCGAGCTTTGGCTGACCAATCAAAATGCACAGAAGTTAAATCTATGAGCCAATCAATGTTGTCATACCCTCTGCCTATAAATAGGCATGAAAAGCATCGAGAAATTTAATTTAGCTCTGGCTGCGGGCAAGGATGAGGGCTTTTGCTTTCACCAATACTGAGCAGTGGCATCACATCATTATGCTTCATAAAGAGGGTTACTCCTGTACAGAAATAGCCAAGAGAGTGAAATGCCATTGCACCACAGTGAGCAGAATGGTTGAAAAATACCAAATAGTTCAGTTGATGACAGGCTCTGCTCTGGAAGACCAAGAAAGTCAACAAAATGGCAAGATTGGGCTCTGCAATGCATTTTGATGGCTAACAGGAAGAACACCTCACTTCAGATTACAAGAATTTGGGGTGAAACGAGTGATGTAAAAGTGTGCATAAGCACAGTGCATCACAGACTGCTTGCCAGAGGGCTCAAAGACTGCAGGGCTTGAAGTAAACCTTTGCTCACAGATGCTCACCACTCTTGTCAATGTGTGTGAGTCAAGAAGTATGCCAAGTAGACCAATAAACAGTGGGCCAAGGTCATCTTCAGTGATGAGAGCAATTTCTAGTTGACTGGGAATCAGTGCAATAAGTATGTTAGAAGATTTCCAGCTGAAGAATTTAGACCATACTGCCTGAATCTGTGAAGCATCCTTTGCACGTGATGATTTGGGGCTATATTGCTGATTCTGGTATTGGTCGGATACAAATCAGGCAGGGAATCATGAATTCCAAGCAGTATGTTGAAGTCCTGGAAAAGACCATGCTTCCTTCAGCTCAGTAACTTGTAAGGAAGGACTTTTACTTCCAGGATGACAACGCTCCTTGTGTGATGACTTGGCATAATATAAAGGCAGACAGCAAGGAGCTTGAACTAGAGGCTAGACTTTATTCAGAGGCAGCCATCTTAGAAACTGCCTTCTGCCCTAGATTACATCATTAAAAAAGTTAACTGTTTCCTAACCTTCTTAAAGAGCTAGAAATAACAATAACAATAACAAAACAAGTAACTTGAAATATAACATAAAACATAAACATCATTACACCTTGTCATAAAGCCAAGTCTGTCCAGCAGTGGATGAAGAAGCATGGTGTTCGACTCCTGGATTGGCCAGCTCAGAGCCTGGATTTGAACCTAATTGAGAACTTGTGGGCCAAGATTGGTTACAAAATAAGCAAGAAACATCCAAAGACTAAGCAGGAGTAATTAATGGGGTAAGATGGTGAAAAGCTGAAAGTAATGGGTTGCTGTCATGTAAAATGTGCCTACAAGGGAACTGAAAGGGTTCTACAATTGTTTGTGATAGAAACGCAAGCCCCAGCCATGCTAGGTAAAGAGATTGGACTTGTGAAGATCATAATGGCTCTGGATGGTGGGCATAGAGGTCTGACAGAAGTTGATATTAAACGTGAATACTGTGATCTACTCAAGGGCCTGGGGTGTTTCCCAGGCATAAGCCATATAAGTATAAAAGAGGGTGCACAGCCTGTCATCCATGCCCCAAGGAAAACACCTCTAACTCTTGTGGATAAAGTTAGACAGGAACTCAGTAGGATGGAGAAGTTGGGAGTAGTAAAAAAGGTCACTGAACCATCGGAATGGGTCAGTTCTATGGTTGTGGTGGAGAAGAAGAACACAGGTGCAATTCGCATATGCATTGACCCACGTGATCTGAATAAAGTAATAATGAGAGAACACTACAAACTCCCCACCATGGAGGACATAGCACACAAGCTAGTAGGAGCAACAGTGTTCAGTGTATTAGATGCCCGGTCTGGTTACTGGCAATTGCATCTTGATGAAGCCAGCAGTTACTTCACTACTTTCAATTCCCCTGCGGGTTGATGGAGCTTCACAAGGGTGCCCTTCGGCATAGCATCGGCACAGGAGATATTTCAAAAGAAATCACATGAACTGGTTGATGGTCTACAGGGTGTTGAAGTAATAGTTGATGATTTGTTGGTCTATGGAAAGGATCAAGTAGAGCATGACAGAAACCTTACTGCTTTACTCAATCGATGTCGTGAGAGAAATCTTAAACTCAATCCAAATAAAATGCAAATTGGGGTAGGAGAAGTGACATACTTTGGACACCTACTAACCAAAGCAGGCTTGAAGCCTGATCCAAAGAAGCTTACAGCAGTTCTTAACATGAAGGCCCCAGCCTCCAGAAAGAAACTGGAGACATCATAGGGCATTTTCAACTTTCTAAATTCTCTATCAGTAGGCTGTACAGCCTACCAAGAACGCCAAGGTTAATGTAAGCATATCAGCATGTGACAATGCCGGGACTGACTCACAACCTTAGAGCAATTTTACTGATGATCAGACAGCGGTAACTTTCTCTCGCTATGGTCGAGATATTAAACCAAAAATATGGAAAGACTTTGTATCATATTAGATGTTTATACTTAAGAAGGGAGATGTAATGATGTATATGTTTTATGTTATATTTCAAGTTCAATTGTTATTCCTATCTCTTTAAGAAGGGTAGGAAACAGTTAACTTTTTTAAATGATGTAATCTAGGGCAGATTGAGTCCATTATTGCAGCCTGGCACCACATAGTCACCAAAAACCACGTGCAAAGGCTTATACAGTCTATGCCGAAGTGATGCCGCCTGGTGATAAGCAATAAGGGCTGGTTAATTTCATATTAGTAACCATGTTTGGTTACCTAAATGGTCGGTCCAGGGCCACAAACAATACAAATGTTAACAAAACACTAGCATCGTCCTTAGTAATTGCAACACATATGCCACTGGGTATGCATCAGTTAAACTGTTTTCATAGTCATTGTAAGCATGCATTGTAAGCATGCAAGAAAATTTACAATCCCCATCCAAACAGCACCAACTTGCAAAAAGCTTATGCTTTTCACTTAAAAACCACCAGTATTTATTCAAATATAACAATATTTGCATAGCAGTTAGCATAAAATATCATAAAATCAATGGCCTATCCAAAAAATGTCATAAACCATGAACCGTAAAGCATGCAGGACTTTTTCACACAGCTGTAGCAATAACAAGAGTCAATTTCTAGTTGGACCATTTTTGGGGGGATGGAAATGGATGCTTCTCTATTCATTCATGTTTAACATTGACAGGTTTGTTCTTTAATAATGTTACCTGCATTATTCATACATCCAATATACAAAGAATTTCTGTATATTTCAGAAAGGTGGAAAAGATACTAAACTCAGAGCAATGTTGAATAGTTTATTCAATATCATGTTTATTGCTTGCACCTATTATTCCTGTAGTTTTGACAATGCTATTAAAATTGCTTAATGGTCTTAGAAGTGGCTTCCTTTGATTAAAACTGAGCTTACAATGCAGCTGATCAAAGGCAGCCCTACCTTCTTCTTCAACATATGTGTTTATAGAGCTGTTCATCTTTGAAATTATTTTTTAAAAATGGTAAAGATTAAAAAATAATTGTTCATGCATTATTAAAGATCACATTTCAAATATTGTGTCTTAACAAGAATATCTTTATTTTATGGTATACACTTTGCTTGTTACATAAGCGAAGAAAAATTGGGAACCAATTTTTCCTATTCTTTTATTGGATCCTTGCTTATAAATATTTCTGTAGGACAAAAATGGCATCTGTATAGGATCATAAGACTCTAAATTTCTGCAGATGGAATGCAACTTCAATAAACTGAAGCTTGTCTGTGCATACTCACTGGAGGGAAAAATATCATAACATAATAACAAAATAACATAAGATAAACATATGAAGAATGATTGTAGGAATTGGGAATGTCTAGCTTAATGAAAAGAAGGACTAAGGCTGATATGATAGCAGTTATCTAAGGGACTACCACAAAGAAGAGGGTCAATTTATTCTCTGAAGGCAGGGCAAGAAGCAATGGATTCTCTACTCAAGGAGAGAACCAACCAAGAACTAAGGATAAATTTCCTAATGGATAGAACAATTAATCAGTGGAACAACTTCCCTCCAGCAATGTGTGCTCCAAAAGTGGAGGTTTTTAAGAAGAGATTGGACAATCATTTGTCTGAAATAATATAGGTTTCCCATTTGAGCAGGGGATTGAAGTAGAAGATCCCCAAAGTCCCTTTCAACTCTGTTATTCTGATAGATGCCCCCTTTCATAATATATCAGGTCCCCAAACTGGTGTGATATTATAATAGTTAGAGCTTCACCCAGTCAGATGATGAAATTGGGGCCTTGGGAAAACAAAGTTGTTTTCCTAAAGTCTAGAGAAACCTTACTTACTTAAAAATGATATGTTTAAACTGCTAAGAGATTTTTTGTTGTATTTTTTAATAAATTCTATAATGACTATAGTAGCAATGTTATCCACCTGAGTCAAAAGGCATGCTATAAAGCAAAGAGATTTGTTTATGCCCTTGGCATGGATGCCAAGCAGATATGTCTTTTTAATAGTTGATGGTTACGAAACTCACTAATCAAGTAAGCAGACAGAAATTAGGCTCTTGGAAAACAATAATAATTAGGGCTGCACATGCTTTGAACATCATTTGAAAGAAGAGCTTCAGGCCTCATGCAAACACATCCACATTATTCAAAAACATGGCCTAACTTTTTCAGACTTACATATAAGTTTTAAAACCATGCATCTGCTTTAAGGAGTTGAAATTAATGTGATTCTTAAAGGGGCCAAGCCTTTCTCCCCTGCCCTCCCGTGCCCTGCCCTGGTTCACCCAGAAGACCAAGAAACAATTGGGCTGTGGTAATGAACAATAAAGTAATGCTGCATTTGGGTCAAGTCTGAAATGCTTCTTCCAAATCATATTTTCAATGGTGTACAACCCCAATAATTATTGCATGAAGAATATACTCAAATACAGAAAAACATAAACAAAAGGCCTACAAGGATAATCATCAGCAGTCCTCTGACTTGCTTTGCTTTACTAGGAAAAAAAATACCCTGCCACACACCTATATTTATACCCCTGATCGGGATTTATATATACAGTATTTCACAATTTATATGCACTCTTAGAAAAATTGCAAACATAGAATCTTATTCTGCAATCAGTTTCAAGAGGAAAGAAGAAAAAGGAAATGGCCAATCTCCCAGTACAGAATCAAGCAAATGCAGTATGTCAGCTGAAGTAGATTTCCAGTGTGTCTTGCCCTCTGGGTGGGAATTGCTACACATTTGGCATAGTGTTTTTAACACAGAGACACACACAACCTCTAGGTCTTGAAGGAATAAACTTTGTGGGTTTAAGTATTGTGTATTCTACCAAATGTTAGGTAGATCATCTGACTAAAAGATCAGTTATTCCTGTAATATATGTTGGGTTCTGCCATATACCCACAAGTAGTGGGAACAGCATTCACAATGTCAGGTGTCAGGTTGGGGAACTAAAGGAATTCCCATTAAGTATGGCAAGTATCTACAGTGTAAGTTGTCTGGTGTCACCTTGTTAACCAAGGCTCAAGGGCAACTGCCAAAGAGCTCTGGGTGTCCTTGCACCCAGGAGTATACTATATTTGAATTTGGGGTTCAGTGATTCAGGGATTTGTCTTTATCCAAGCCTTCAGTATTAAAAACAAAAACAGCCATAATCCAGGTTGTTCAAAGTCCTAAGACCATAATGAAGAGGAAAGCAGGCAGGCAGACAGAGAGGAAGGAAGGAAATAATCTCTTTCATACTATAAATCAGCAACATCAACATTCGCCATCAGTCTGCTGTCTTCAGTCAGGGAACAGATAACAGTCATTCTTGAGGGAAGGAACATTTCTTATCTGAAATTTGAGCTCTTCTTTTTCAGAAGATTTAAAAGTGGGACAAGGGTCCAATTAAGTTAAGCCAATGGCCACATAGGGCAACATGTCAGAGGTTTTATTAGTATGCAGTGCATGAAATAGCATTGGATAATTCAGTATTGGTATTGGAGAGATATATTTGACTTTTCAAATTTTAGTTGTTTTGTGTTGAACTCTGTAAACCACTCAGCAATATATTTTAACAAAAGTTGAAATAAGCACCAAATTCAGTTTTAAAAAACTGAAATAAATATGGTAGCCAAGTGAGAATCTACAATGAGCATATCTGTTCTGAATTGAGTCACTTCATAGGTGAAGTTGAACGCTCACATTTGAATCACTATAAATATAGCCAAATGTATCCTCTGAGACAATAAGATATATTTAGGACTCCTCATAGAACAAACATTGCTTAAGCTTGCTTTGCAGTAGCATAAGGCTATTCTTTGTTTTGTTTAATTCTCATGGTGCAGATTACAACACAAGTTTGCCACTTCCTCTAATCAGGAAGAAAACTTTCCTCCTGTGCTAAGACAATAGGGGAGCTATTAAACAGGAAAGCAAACTACATTTCCTGGGGCATAATTTTAATAATTAAAAACAAACGCCGCTTCTGTAACTCAGCTAATTTACTCTGGTTTACAGTTTCACAGAAGATTTGCTAACACAGTGTAAATAATTAACTACAAAGAGAAAGATTATATTGCCCTAATAATTGAAGACAGTGACAAAATATTTATGGTACCATTGTAACAGCATCCTAACACTAACCCCACCTCCTATCCCTTTCACTGGACGTATAGCAAGGAAGAATTTTCCTAACTTAATCAAAAAAAATTCATATCATAATTCTCCATTTCTTTTAGCTTTTTAATATTGCAAGAATTGAAGCCAGTATGTAGCCAAGCGTAATACCACAGTTTTATGTATTAACATTATGTTATATGAATATGTTATTTGTATAACAAATAATGCTATATTTTACAGCTGAAAGGATACCACCTGCTACATCGTACTGAACAATAGAATACTTCAAAACAGAAAATCAGTTGCTGTTTTTCTAGAACTAGTTGAGTAAAAAAGTTACAAAGTAGCTGTGCATACTAATTTTCTACTCTACAGAGTAAAATGATAAAAAGGGATGAAGCCCAATTTTATTCCTACACTATACTCTTACGGATGTATATCAACCTACCAATCTATCTAGATTGCACACCAATCAATTTTTCATATCAGATACTTATATTAGTTACCACAAAATCTCAGAACTAAACATGTGTTTTCTAAAGGAAATTATAGCACTGAATGGCAGCCAGAGCTAAGAAGGGCTTTTCATGGGTTCATTTTGTATTCCAATTGGACCCACTTCTGGCTGAGGAGGCCCTAGTCAAAGTTGCTTATGCTCAGTGAATTCTCATTTCGACTATTGCAATGTATTCCACATGGGATTATCTTGGATGACCACTTGGAAACCTAAGCAATTCCAGAACACAAGAGTGACAGTAGTTATAGTATGGCTCCATCTTGGTATGCCTTACAACACAACTACCTCATGTGGTGCACCAGCGGCAAGATACTAATATATGGCTAATGACCTTGGTTAGAGGCAACTGAAACCTGTGCTCCTCATTCTACCTCCTTTTTTGGTTAAGGATTGTGACTACCGATTTTCAAACCTCAACTTTTTTTGTTGGTCTCTGATTTTATTTCTGCTTCTTTAAATATTGCCTATTCCCATCTAAGCATGAAACTGCTCCCTGCTAAAAAAAAAATTGTCTTCCCTAAGGCAGTTTTCTTATCTCCTCTCCTTCAGCTTGTACTTCTTTTATTGTTCTAACAATTGCCCTAATTGTTTTGAACTGAATTTTTGCTATTGCAATTTTTTTTTTCTTTTCTCCCTGCTTGGTGTTTTAGCAGACTTTATAATGGCTTCCACATTTCTAAATTCTCTGTTAATACTTTCCCACTTAGCACCTAAATTGCCTTGAGATACCTTCTTTCATCAACCTCTAATAATCTAGGATGTTCTCGTGCTTTTCTTTCTCTGAGGGAAAGAAGATTCTGAAAAATCTGAAGATAAAAAATGCAAACACTACTTATCCAAGGTTAGAACTTTGTGTTTTTTGTTCTTTTATTTAAACTTACATTTTTACATAGAAACAATTTCTCTTTTAAAAAAAACCAAAAAAACTTCTCTACTTGATACAAGTTCCACTCCCCTCTACTTACTTTACCCTAATACCACATTTTGTCTGCTTCTGTGGAAGATTCAAATAGGTGGATCATGACCTTGGTGACAGGCTGTCAGAGACTGCCATCCACTTATTATAATAAACAAAAATAATATTGAATACATAGATTTGTACATATTATACAGTTAATCAGGACAACAGTTTATTTGATGATTAGGCCATGAGGTAGTGGCTGACTTCAAGTAAACTTTGAATGAAAGTTTAAGGAAATCCTATTACACTTATTTTTCAGGAAAAAGTGAAATTTTCACTTGAGGTTTTCCTTCTTAGGGCAGGAATAACACATTTAAAGTAACCAATGTTAAAAGTCTGGGAATGATTCACTTCCATCCTTACGCTATTCAGTCAAAGATCAGTATTAATATCTGCTATGCAAGTCACATCAAAATGCAATGAAGTTGCTGTTGAAATAAGAAGCAACCTGAATTAAAGAGAAACTTCCTAACAACAAAGACAATTAAACAGTGGAACAACAAGCCATCAGAAGTTGTTGGTGTTTCATCACTGGAGGTTTTTAAGAAGAGACTGGACAGTCACTTGAGCTGAAATGGTAGAGGGCAGTGATGGCGAACCTTTTCGACACTGAGTGCCGAAACCGGAACGCATATGGATGCATGTGCATATATGCACCAGAAATCTGAACACCAGCTGATCAGTGCTCATGTGTTCGCCAGCCAGTGGTCTTTGGGTTTCCTGTGCATGCATGCACACTGGCCAGCTGGCCTTCTCACATGCCAGAGCACTAGAAACCTAAAGACCAGCTGGCCAGTGTGCACATGGCTGTTTTTTGCCCGCTTTTGGCCATTTGGGGAGCCATTTTCATGCTGTTTTTCAGTGCTCTGGCACCCACGAAGACCAGCTAGCCAGAAACCAGAAGACAAGCTGATGACGTGCGCTGGCCAACAGAGAGAGCTTTGCATGCCACCTCTGGCACATGTGCCATAGGTTTGCCATCATGGGTATAGGGATTCCTGCTTCAGCTAGAAGTCCTCTGAAGTCCCTTCCAGCTCTATTCTGATTGATTGTTGGTTCACCTTGACTATGAAATCCAAATTGTTTAAAGGATATTTCATAAAAATGGCTTGAAATACTTGTAGAATTCAGTTCAGGCTTTGTCTCTATGAAGTTACCGGTAAGAATAGTGACAAAATAGGTTGCAACCTTTGAATTTCAAAGATTCACTTTCCCTGCTGCAGAGCTGAGGTGCAATCCACCCATCCTTCAGCTGCCAGAAAACAATATCCGTATGTTATTTGCTATCCACACCACAAATTCATTTCTTGCCTCTGCTGCCTGTTTTTCAATTCACTAGGCAGTCAGCTTTCTTCCCTCTTTGGTAACGGGTGACAAATTTTAAAAGCTTTTTCAGCACCTTCAAATTGCCTTGGGTGATGATGGAATAATGTGGAAAATACTATTTTAAAACTGATACAGCTAAGGATGACTTAAGTTTGTCTTACTCATGGACTGTCGATTAAATCAAAGCAAAACCATGGGGTATGTAATAGAAAAAAAATGTTTCCAAGCATAAGATTCAATGGTTGATACAAGTGTAGAAATCCCCACTGAGATAGTTCATGTATATCTCTTTACTCATGTGTATCTCTCCCAATGATCTTGTGCTGACCAAGTAATATAAACTAGAGTGCAACATTGTGCTAATGGATAGCTGTGTGAAAGCATTGTACAGAGATAGCAGAGGGCTTGTAAGCACTGGTTCTTTTTCCTTTTATACACTATCTGTAGTCTGCTTTCCATCCTTCTGTAGTCTGAGATAATATTGCTAAGGAGAGTAATTTGCTTGAAATTGTTTTTATTCATTGCAAGCCAATGTTTAGATTTGCTTTAGATTCCAAGGCTGGAGATTGGATAGGTAAGAGTTTGTACCAGTTTGTTTTTATCAATTTTCCATAGTAAATAGTAGAATACATAGTAGATTATGGAAATATAACTTCAGCTCATATTGTTCTTAATTATTTGGCTGCTGATAGTAATGAAGGTGAGGGATGATAACCACACTTGTACAATATATAAATCATCAGGTCAAAAAACCTGATGAGCAGCAAACTAATAGATTATTTTGTATTTTGTGTTGTGCTCCTGTGGTTTGTTATCATCCAGCTAGGTAGTTCCATGCCTGTGGTTATCATTAAGCTTTTTCTGATTACAGTCTTTCAGACAATGTCCTTTGGAGACCAGACTATGACTATGATAATGAGTTGGTCAGAAGGAAAAAGGAGGCATTATAGGCAATTACATCTACTGTATGGGAGAGAGGGCAAAAGTGCCCCCTTGTGAGTAACAAAGATTTTTGATAACTATAGCAGGCAGGCTATAAATAGCCACATAAATTATTGCATTAGGAATTTATCTATTCACCACTGATGTAATGATATATTACTAGAGTGAACAGATTTTATCTCTCCACAGCGATGCTATGGGATTTTTTTAGATGGGTGCTTCATTGTGAAATTCAAAAGAATCTGTTCTCCTGACTGTGATCAGTTGATTTTGGAACTGGGTGTAACAACTGGGGAAGGAGGACAGCATAGAGACTTCAAACAATATAGGTTCAGCTATCATATATCTTTTGATTATATATAACTATGAATTAAACATATTACAGCATTCACTTTCTGTCCAGAGCTAGCCTTAATTCTCCTTCATTCTTTTGAAGGTAGGTTCACCCAGCAATGGATATTCTAGAGAAAATGGGCATAGCTTCTGAGGAAGGACGTTTAAACTGACCAATCAAAGTCTGTAGACATTTTCAGTCATCCAAGTCATGGTTGTCTCAAAGGTGCTTTTTCAGGAGGCAAGTGGACTTTCTTGTTTTTTTCTTTGAAGACATTTCATAAAATGCAAATGACCAGCTGTCTGCAAGGAATATAAATCCTCCTATTCCCCACTATCCTGTCAGAGCCGAAGAAGCTTCTTGGATAAGAAGTGAAATGTCTTCAAGAAAAAAAACAAGAAAGTCCAGTTGCCTCCTGAAAAAACACCTTTGGGACAAGCACGACTTTGGGTGACCAATCAAAGCCTTCTATGACTCCGGACAGTAAGAAATAATGGAACAGTTTGCCTCCTGGAGTTGTGGGTGCTCCATCCCTGGAGATTTTCAAGAAAAGAATGGACAACCATTTGTTCAGGATGGTATAAGGATTCCTGCTTGGAGCAGGGGGTTGAACTAGAAGATTTCCAAGGTCTCTTCCAGCTTTATGATTCTATAATCAGCACCTTTTTATTCAGCTGCAGCATGTCCTCATGTTGTAATAATGGCATAATTTCAAATGGACTTCCATTCCCGCTCCATTCACGGAAATACTGTCACATTACACTTTCTAAAAAAAAATAACATATGTTAGAATGATCTTAATTTTGAAAATGCAGAAAAATCTTTCCCTGTCCATTTAAAAATGGCTGAGCTGTCATAGACTGCAGTAGCTTTTATACTAAAAGTTTACTGACATTTCAGAGATTCATGGAATTTAGCTGTATATGCAGACCCACTGATGAATATAAAACCTCTAAAAGGCTGAGTGCAGGAGGGAAAATGAAAGTCAATATTTCATTCCTAGAATCTAAAGCTTCACAAAAATAAGATAAAGTGCCAAGTGGACAGTTGAATATCTTAGAATAATAACACTAAAACTCTTCATTTGACTGTTACTTGGTTAACTTCTGCTTTTACTTTATATCTGACAGTTAAGAATGAATTCATGTTCCAAAACCTGATTAGAGAGCATTTCTTCTAGAGAAATGAGAAAGCACAAAGGTTTAAAAAGCAACTAATTCCAGGTAAATCAGTTATCCTGTTTAAAGCTGTAATTCCTCAGTATTATCTTCATGGTGGGTTGGGTGCATTGATTCTTAATTAAATAAGATTAAAAGATCTCTCAAAGCAGGGATTTTTTTTATCTCATCAAGGTGAGCTAGGACATATCCTATATTTAAAACAGAAAACATTTTCTATTTTCAGAAATAAATGTCTATGGAGATTCTCAGTCATCTAGGTCATCTTGTCTCAAAGGTACTTTTTAAAAAAAGGCAACTGGACTGTTTTTTGAGGAAGAAGAAAATGTTTTACTTATCATTCAAGAAACTGCATTGGTTGTGATTGGATGGTGGGAATCCTTCCATTTCCCCCCATCATCCAATATCAACTGATGAAGCTTCTTGGATGAGAAGCAAACTGTCTTCTTCCTCAAAAAACAGTCCCGTTACTTTAAAAAAAACACCTTTAAGGTTCTGAGAAATAGTTAATATATTAGCTGAGTTTCATAAATTAAACCTAAATATCTAAACCAGAGATGTCAAACTCATGGCCCCCTGGATAAATTATGTGCTGGCTCCACCCCGCCCAGTTTAGTGAAGGGTCCCAATATGTCATGTGACAACGCCATGACAATGCAAGTTTGACACCTCTGATCTAAATCCATTCACTGTCTCAGTTACAAATATCAAAAAATCCAGTGTCTATTCTTTCATCTATCATTTCTAATAGGGGTGGGCTGTGCTTCAGATTCAGTCTTCAAAAAGAAAGGCTAGGAGCATGCAGGAGTGGGAAAGTGACACAATGCCTTAAAACATCTATATTTATTCCCAGGATCTGTCAGCAGCTATGAGGGGTAGCCTTATTATCTAAGAAAAAGTGCAGGCTATAGAAAGTGTTGCAAACAGATGCTATCTTTAAACCTTTTCTGAATAGTTTTGGATTCCTTCCTTGAGGAAGCATCTTGCATCTAGAAAGGCTCTTGAATCCAGCAATGACTCTGAACACCTTAACCATCATCATATCATTAGTATCTACTCTGATATGCAATGCGACTTTATCATGGTGGTAGGGTTTACTGTCCTTAATGAACGTAAAGGATCTGCTGGTGGAAGTATAGATACTGACATTGTATCCTGACTAAACCACACACTAAAAAAACTCAAACAAAAACATGCCAGTTACCCATTTTAGAAGGTGAAAACTAGAAAAGAAATTTCTGTGTCACAGAGCCTGCATCTGATGCTCTGAATTCTGAATATCACATGACATGTGGGCTACAAAGATGTATTCCATTTACTAGGCAACCAGAGTAAAAACTTTAAAGCCTCTTGAAG
Organism: Thamnophis elegans; assembly: GCF_009769535.1. NCBI lineage: Eukaryota > Metazoa > Chordata > Lepidosauria > Squamata > Natricidae > Thamnophis > Thamnophis elegans. The sequence continues at coordinate 103,360,294 of NC_045543.1, read as the reverse complement.
TAGTAGTAGTACTTAGACTTATATACCACTCCATAGTGCTTCACAGCACTCTGAGCAGTTTACAATGTCAGCAAATTGTCCCCAACAATCTGAGTCCTTTAAAATAATTAAATAATAATAAAAAATAAAAATAATAAATAAATAAATAAAAATAATAAAAAATAAATAAAAATTATTTTTTAAAAATAACTTTTAATGAAAATCAAGAAATTATGAAGTGCTACTATGAATCAATTCACTGAAAAAGCTCAAGTCTGTTGCAACGTTCTCACAGTCATGCAATAAAAATTCAGACACTTGGGAACTGGTTCATATTTATGACAGTTACAGTATTTCATAGTCATGTGATCACATTTTGTGAACGTCTGACAAGCAAAGTCAATGGGAGAAGCCAAATTCACTTAACAAGCATGTTATTAATTTAACAACTGCAATGATTCACTTAACAACTGTGGCAAGAAAGGTCATAAAATGGGGCAAAATTCACTTAACAAATATTGCACTTGGAACAGAAACATTGGGATCAGTTGTGGTCCTAGGTTGAGGACTACCTGAATATCCATAACTAGTGTGAGAAAAAGTTTTGGAATACATGAAAGAAACTGTATGACAAAGATTACTCCTTGGAAATCTATAAATATTTTAATAAAATTGGGCATAATGCAAATATAATTGGCCAAGCAATTAGAAGAAAAATGATGAAAGAAGATAATAGTTCACATACAGTTTCACAAAGGTAATAACATTAAAATTGGATTTTTAATTGAAGGGAATCTGCCGAACAACAAATCACTTACCAAAGTGGAAAATAAATCAGTTTCGAAAAGTTACAAAATATAAAACAAGAAGATGTAAAGCATGAAAATTGAAAAAAAATCAAAATAAGTTTGAAAAACTGATGCAATATGAATAGTAAAACAATTGCATAAATCATAGAAGAAAAGAGTGGCTGCAACAAAAATTGAAAGTAGGATCAAGCCAGTGGTGGGATTCAAATAATTTAACAACCGGTTCTCTGACCTAATGACCAGCTGGGTAGGATCGGTGTTCATGTGACTGGGTGGGCATGGCCAACTCAATGTCACTCACATCGATGGGCGTTTCACCTTAGCTGTTACAATGTAATAAGGGTTAACAGGAGAGGCAGTTTCTGTAAGCAGGGAAATAAAGATTAAGCTAAACAACACCAGAATGTTTCCTTCCTGCCTTTCTTACAGGATTAGCCCTGGAAAGTGGGAAAAAAACAAAATGAGATTTCTTCCAACAACCAGTTCTCCAAACTGCTTAGAAAGTTACCAACCGGTTCTCCCGAATAGGTGCGAACGGGCTGAATCCCACCACTGGATCAAGCAGTTCCTACAAAACAGTCAATTTCAGACTTTAATTAAAAGCACAAAGTCATTTGAATACCCTAAAAATAAGGGAGATGTTTTGAAGAACTGTCTGAAGTGACCATTTTAAAAAGAAAACAAAACCAAATATGAAAATGGCCTCATAGCTATCTAATGTAGAAAAACAAGCAAAAGCTAAACACATGGAAAATATAGTAGTAACAGCAGAGATTGTAAAACAAACAACAGAAGGTAAAGGATTGGAGTGCAGAAGGAAAAGATGAGCTTCATGTATTTTGGCTCAAATATTTATCTACTTTACATTCTCATCTTGCAAATCATTTTACTCAAACGTTGCAGGAAGGATTAACAGATGACTGACTCACTACAGACCAAATCTTTCTGATTATGAAACAGAACAAAAGAATAAAACACTCAAGAATTTTAATTTAATCACTTGTCTGCCTGCAATATTTTTTCTTGTTTTGCTATTCTTTGACTGCTACCCAACCCAAATTTTAAAATACTATAGGAAGTAACAGATATGTGTTTGTATTTTTGGGGAAAGGAACATTTATTTTTTATTTAAGACATTTTTTCTATTATTTTGGGGATACAATGGTTCAGTGGCTAAGGATGCTGAGCTTGTCAGCTGGACAACTGATAGCTTGGGTTTGAAACCCAAGTGCCATATGACAGGGTGATATTCCATTACTTGCCCCAACTCCTGCCCACCTAGCAATTCTAAAGTAGGCAAATGCAAGAAGATTAATAGGTACTACTTATAGGTACAGCATCCGCTCACTTTGGCATATAGTCCTGCTGGCCACATGACCATGGAAATGTCTTCAGACAATGCTGATTCCCTTGGCTAAGAAACAGAGATGAGCACTGACACCTAGAATCAGACACGACTGGACAGAGGAAACCTTTACCCTTGCCATTCCCTTAATCTGAATCAATCTTTGTGGTTCAGAGTCAAGCACGCAGAAGGAACTGAATTTCTTTTTTTTTTTTGTTCTGATATCCATAAGTATCAGAAAAATGCCACCGTTTTTCTTGATACTAAAATAAAGTACTGTAGATCTTCAAGTTATTTTTTTTTGTTATATTCAAAGCTATTTTGCATTCTTGATTTTCTTTGAAATATCTACACCCTTTTCCATGTTTGTGGTGGAGCAATGTTTTTGAAAATTAAAGTAAAATCATGATGCTAGTAAATTCTACAAAAATAAAGAGTCCAATATTTTTTAAAGATGAAATTCATAGATTCCACTGCATATGCATTTGTTAAAGAGATTCGGAAATCATTTTGGGAACAAATGAACCAAATAACAAGTGACAGGTGCTCATACCTGAAACCAGCCCAAATCCCGAAAAGCCATGCTGTTTGTTTTAAATAAACTTCCTGTGCATAAAAAAGAGAAAAAATAATAAAAAGGCTGTGAGAACTTCACAGTGTAAACCATGCTCAAACAGATTTTTCTAAGTCCCTTGTTGCAAAATGATTGCAATTTTCAGCATCCAAGATTCTTTTAACAATGCAAGTATCTTATGTATATATTCACTATTGGAGCAGGACAAGATGATCTCAGCTTTTTACCTCCAGGGAATCCTACTAGCGCATATTTCTTGGAGCATTTTAACTACACAGTAACAACAGCCAGCTTGAATTGCCAAAGCCTCTTCAGCAAAACAACCCTATCTTCTCCAGTAGCAGAAAAACTAGTTTCTAAAAATACATTATCACAAAACCATAACTCATTATTTCCATATATGCCATGCCATCTCATAAATTCAGTTTTTTTTATTTTCTTGAACTGGTTGATGAAATGGCTTCCTTAAACTAAAATCCAGAAACTTCAAAACCTGTCCAGCATTTTCTGTTTTTCTGTTCTCTCTTGCTCACTTTTCTTTCCCTTCCCTTCCTCTGCTTTATTTTTATCTTTTTGGCAGAGTGGGGTTAGGGGTTCTAGGACTTGGATCATCAGTTTGAATCCCAGAACTGTGGAGATACTACATAGTGCATGGTCCAGCATATTCAGTATGTTCCATTTTGGAATTCCCTCTATAATTAATGTTTCTTAAATCCATAGAATCATGGAATTGGAAAAGGAATTTAGGACACTGAATTCAGATTAGAGACTCCTCGAAAGATGAAAGTTTATGCTCTGCTTTAACCATACAATAAAGGACAATCTATCACATGTTTGCATAATTGGATCAGATGTTAAATTGATCTTACTTTTGGAATTTTTTTCTAATATTTAACAGAATATTATTCTGTTTTCTGATCTCTAAATATGAATCAATTGTGTCATAACCATTCACAAGTTTGAAAACATCTATCATACCTCTCTTCAATCTTGTCTTCACATGCATATCTCTCTTCATATTTCATAAGTGCACTAACAGGCCTGTCATTGTATTTTTATTCTCTTATTCTTGTTCTCGTTTTTGTTTGACAAATTCCAATAAATAAATAACTAAATAATAAATAAATAAATAACTTAATAATAAATAAATAAATATAGGACTTACTTGTAGTTTTGATCCTCAATCATCCTCACTGCCCTTCTTTTACTGTGTTCCAGTTCCTCTAGCTATACATTTGTCTGTCACCTGTGTCCTGAAAGTAAGGCAGATTACATTTAAAATATTCTCACAATCTTATTTAAGAGGGTTTTTTTTACAAAAAAATGAAATATATTTTGTTCAGCTTTGAAGATTTAAATATATTCAAAAAATATACCCTGAGCATATTTCCAGAAATCTCAAGCTTCAATCTTGCTCCATCGTTCTTCTTTTCACAATTTCTTGGGGGAATCCATATCTGGTAACTGTATATTCATAACACAGGTCATAATCAAAATCAAAGAACAGTCTTGCATATTATGGCAGGGAAAAAACACTATCATAATGCTTCCCCCCTAATTCCCATCTTTGTGATATTATCCATGCTAGGTATACCATCGTATTCCACATATCACATGTCAGGGAACTTATCACTTATTTCTTCCCAAAACCAGAAAACTAAAATTGTACAGATCTTCTATAGCTTTAAATTTGCCAATCCCATGCCTTTCTATATAAGTTTTCTTAATGGTGCTTACTGAAATGTACAAGCAGTTTATCTTCTCTCTGATATCCAGTAATTATCTTAGTTGGAGGCACAGGTAGTCAAAGTGTCACAGGAAGGTGTGTGATATTTTGATGGAAGCCTTATCTCTTTCTATGCATGTCACAACATGGTATTTATATATACCAGAAAAGAGTTGGTCTAAGGCTAGTATTGCAACTCTGCTTTGTTCATTCTGGATACTGCTACAGACATAACACTTATATTGTTCATAACATCTTACCACAAACAGATTCACACAGAAGGGAACTTAATGGATACATAAAATGGAGAGGGCAAATGAAATGTGTGTCCTATCAGGATATCAGCTACGCAGAAGCTTCTGACAGAGAAGTGTACGTCTTGCAGACACTCAGGCTTTGTATGCTGACCTCATTGGAAGAGTACAATAGATGTCAGGAACCAAGCTACTTTTGCATGGCCATCTGTTCAGGTAAACAGTTTTAGGAATGCTTGCTTACCATTAGTCTTTAATCAGAATTAGCGTGACCCGACAAATGTGCGAACATCAAAAGCGCGCCGACAAAAATGCGGCTCTAAAACTGCGATGTCAAAAGCACGCCGACAACAGCGCGCCGACAACAGCGTGCTGACAGAAGCGTGATTTAAGTTAAGGTAATGTTTAGGTTTAGGTTTAGGTTTAGGTTTAGGTTTAGGTTTAGGTTTAGGGTTAGGGTTAGGGTTAGGGTTAGGGTTAGGGTTAGGGTTAGGGTTAGGTTACAGCGCGCTTCTGTCAGCACGCTGTTGTCGGCGCACTTCAGCGCTCATTCGTCAGCGCGGTTTTGTCACCGCGGTTTAGTCAGGCGCGCTTTTGTCGTTCGCGCATTTGTGGTGAAACCCAGAATTAGAATTTCCACTAAATCTCTCAAATAATTTGCAAAAGATTTATTTAAAAATATTATCCAGACACCACCACCGCCTTTTTTAACAATATCAACTTTTTACCTATCTGAAATAATGAGTACTTGCCATTTCTATATCATGACCTACTTAATAATCAAAATACAAAATCAACATTTCAGGGGTTTTTTTTCTCCTGAGGATGCTTTCTTTAGTCAAAAATTGATGAATCATTGCTTTCTTGGATAGTTCCTCATTTATTATGGCCAAGAAAATGGAAAAGTAACTAGGTGAAGATGTCTGTTAAGCCTGACTTGGTTCTTCTTATGAAAGAATTGGGTGTCTCCTCCTTGGCAGAGGAGAATGTTGACAGGATTTTTATCCCCAAGGGCCTGATTTATGCCAATCAGCAGAAGTTGTCATAGAAAGTTGAAGTGTGTGACACATCATCCCACTCAATGATAGTATTCTCAGTATCTGTTTGTTCCCCACTGCTTGCTTCCTTTGAATTAAGTCCTTTTGAATAGAATAGGCTTTATCTACAGGTAAGAATAGCACTGTTGCCATGCCTTTTACCTGAGATGGGAAGAGCATTGAAGGCTTGTTTTTCCAAACTATTTAAAAAGTAAACTATCTTAAATTCTTGGACCTAAATCACAAGAAATGCTAATTATGTTTTGTTCTCCAAGATGCATATGTTTGAAATAAAATTATTTGGCACTAAGAATCCTCAGAAGTGCTTAGAAATAAGTTTCCCATGCTCATATTGATTTTTAGTGGTCAGCATTTAATACATGATAAAATTACCTTTCTACTGTAGTGGAAACCAGGAAGTCATCCTGGTTCTGCAGGGTTCTTCCCAGTACACTTTCTCAAAAACTGGAATTAATGTAGCAAAACTAGGATATTTAGTCATTTCATCAGGTGATTGTTTCAAGTATATGTCACTGGGATTTTTTTTAACCCTGCCGATTGAATTGATCCAGACTCAAGAGAGCTATCCTAAATAGCTTTATATAGAGATTGGGCAGATTTATCAATATGTAAATATACCCACAAAGCTGACATGTGTGTCTCATATTCTGTTCTATCGTTATCTCTGTACTATATGTAAATGTTTTCTGTATTCTTTTTGTTATTACTATACTATTGTGACAATTACTCTTAGAAAGACAGCTATTATATTCTATACTATTATGCTTCAATATGCTATACCAGTGATGGCAAACCTTTTAAACACCAAGTGCCCAAACTGCATGTGTGCATGCCCAAAGTGAAAGGTGTGAACATGTGCATGCTCAGACATGCATGAACGTGCCCATGTGCAGATATGCACACACTCATGCACGGACATGCAGAGACAGGCACACATGCACAGCAGAGACCTGAAGTCCAGCTGTCCAGCAGGACGCAGGGCATCCCAACACTGGCAGTGCAGGTAGAGATAAGACCTTTTTCTTTCATGAGCTTCTGTTTTGTCATTTGCAGGGAAACAGAAGCGCATGAAAAAAACACCACAGAGATCTGAATTGGGGCTATGGTACATGTGTTCATCAGAGAGGGCTCTGTGTGGTACCTCTGGAGCATGGGCCATAGGTTTGCCATCATGGTGCTATACACTATCCCTATTACTTATTACTCTATTCCTATTGCTTCAGAGGTGGGTTGCTACCAGTTCGCACCTATTCGGTAGAACCGGTTCGTCAAATCTACCGAACCGGTTAGAAGAGGTTCCACCAGGGGACCTGGAAAGCAGGCCACACCTATAGAAGAGTTTCCAAAAAAATTTGAAACCCACCACTGGCAAGGATCTTGTAACTTGACAGCTTTAAGACTTGCATGCTTCAATGCCAGAGTTTCTGAATAGCTACTTGGATTGACCTAAGTACTAATTCATAATTTCATATCCGGTCACATGAGCAGCAAGCCACTCCCATCTGGTCACATGGGTGGCAAGCCACTCCCACAAAGGAGGCCACACCCACAGAGTAGGTTCCAACAATTTTTGAAACCCACCACTGTATTGCTTATATACAGTACTATGCTGTATACCAGGGGTGTCAAACTCACGTCGTCACAGTAGTGTCACTTGATGTATCGGGACTTTCCCCCACTTTACTAAACTGGCTTGGGACACATCCAGCCTGCAGGCCAGGAGTTTGACAGCCCTGCTCTATACTATTACTAGTATGCATCAATATTTCTTTCTTAAGCCTGCTCTGTCTTAAGTACCTTCTCTCTGAAATGTCTTCTTTTTTAGTCCATGCTCTTGGCTCTTTTCTACATTGTGCTTTTTCTTATTGAAGCCTGTAGACTTCTTTTCCTCTCTTTTCAACCACCCATGTCTTTTGAAGAAAAAAACACCTTATTTCATTTGGCTGCAGTTCAATTGGCCAATGGCTGCAGAGCTCCAAAATACACATCTCTTCCCACACCTGTTGCAGGGTTATTGGTAACTCTGTCATGCTGATGCTGAATGGAAGATTCAAATGGGAGGGAAAGAAGACAGTACAGGTGCCCATAACTTTTTCAATCAATGCTCTTCTATTTAGCTATCCAATGTTCTCCACTGGGATTACTAGTGCATTCATTTATTTGAAATAAAGTAGTACACAGCACAAATAATTTTATAGTGTTTTAAATATATTATTTAGCAATGCAGAAATTAAATCTATTTTACTTTAGTCTCTTTCAATTATCATGGGTAATATTCATATGTATTCTAAGAGCATCATAGATTAATTGCCCATGGGAATGGTTTACTGCGCCAACAGAATTATAAAGAGAAAGCTGTTTAATTGATCTAGGAAAGCACAGAGAGGGTTAATTGAATAATATCTTTAGTTTTTGGTTACTGGAAGACAGATGTTTCAGTGGAGATTTACTTGAAGTGCTTGGAGTTCAAAGACAATTACATTAGAGAATGGAAATCAAGATAATATGGAAGTAGGTACTACACCATTAATACCAATTACACCATTATTATCCTAGATTTAGGAAGCATTTGAAAAGAACCTGAGAGTCAGTAAGACTGGGAAATGAATTATTAAGAAGAATGCAATTTAACTCCAGTCAATACTTTTTATTTTACTACAAAAGATTAATGTGGATTTAAAAAAAACTTCAAAGGCTTGCAGAATTTAAACATGAAACTGAATTCAGCAGTTCATCTGTGAACAGAGAGGTGGCTCTGCATTCCCAGTCTGGAAGCCCAGCATCTAGCACAATTAGGCACTGGGAGTCCACTGGATGATACTCTGTTCAAGGCTTTCAATTAGTTTTTGGTGGCAACTATCTTCAAAGTTGCTGCAGGTTTTAGCCCTGGGTGTACCAGTGGGTTCTGTCCGCAGCCTCAGTTTCTAATTCATTTGGCTGGATGTCACAGAGATATAGAACTTCTTTCACAGTATCTTTTTAGCGCTTGCATGCAGTGGTGGGATTCAGCCAGTTTACACCACTTCAGGAGAACCGGTTGTTAATTATCCAAGCAGTTTGGTGATCTGGTTGTTGGAACAAATCATTGGGGCAGAGAATCAGTTGTTAATTATTTGAATCCCACCACTACTCGCATGGTTCATTGCAAAGTCTCATTCCTGATTCCAGTACACTATAGAGCACTTAGTGGTGCATAGGTTGGCCAATGCCATCCACTTTGATGAAGTATCCCATCTACCTTGTCTGGACTCTGATAATCAGGAACTCAATGCTTATGGATTCTGTGCAATCGAAGACCTTGAGTCTTGCCAATGAATGTTGAGGATGGAACAGAAAGCAAACAACTAGAGTTTTCTCTAGTAGCTTGATGTACCTTCAGTATAGAGTCCATGACTCATATATGCATAGGAGAGAAGGGATAACTAAACTCTATAGACTTTCAGTTTTCTGGAGATATGGCTGTTGTATTGATTGAGCACTCTGCTGTACAGCTATCCCAATGCTTGGCTGCCCTTGCTGATTTGGAGTCCATTTTGTTGTCCAAAGATCCATGGCTTAAGATAATGCTTCCAAATATTTGCAGCTGTTTACATTTGTCAGTTTGGTATTGTCAATAGTGATTTGTGGTTCTCCGACCTTGATATTTGCATGGGCTGATGAAGTATTTCAGTTTTGTTCAGGTTGATAGTCAGGCCAAAGAGCATAACACTTCTGGACACTTGTTCAGCCTCAATAGTATATTGCTGTTTTTTTGTGTGCCAAGAGCACATAGTTATCAGCAAAGAGGTTTTTTGAATGACAATGTAGAGGTACTTCATCTGTGCATTGGTATGGCAAAAATCAAAGAGTATACAATGGCACCTGATGTACACTTCCTTTTTTAGATCCTGGACAGTACATGACAACATGCAAATGAAGAACAGATTGAATAGGACTGGGGCTAACACACAAACCTGTTATATGTCACTGGAAATGGCAAATGTAGCTGATGTAAAGAACCTATTTTGTCATGAAACAGCTGAATGAACATCACAGTCATCTATAACAGGGCTGTCAAACACCCAGCCCACAGGGCAGATGTGTTACACGATAGCCACGCCCATATCCATTTTAGCAAAAGGGGGAAAAGTCCTGATACATCATGTGATGCTGCCATGACAACATGAGTTTGACACCCCTGATCTATAACATCTCAGGATGATCAATAACCCTCTCTGTTTGCAGTGTAAAATGCCTTTGTCAATTCAATGAAGACCAACTAAATAGGTTTGCCCTGCTCTATGCATTTCTCATGGACCTGCTTTATGGTAAATATCAAGTCTGTTATCCTTTATTCTGGCAAAAATATACAGAAACACTGTATCCCTGGGAGGTTCCCTTCCAAGACAGTGACAAATTTTTTAGGAGAATGCAGGTGAAGATCTTGCCTACAATGAATAGCAGTGAGATATTCCATTTCCCTTGTTTTTATGTAAAACTACAATGAGGGCATAATGGAAGTCATCAGGCATCTCCTTTGTGGGCCAAATTATTTCAAGATGGCTTGGAATGAGTTCATCAGTGATATTACTTTCTTGATCTCATCAGCAGAGGAAGACAGGTCTGTGCCATCTAAGACTGGCAGCTGGGGAATCTGCTGTAAAACATCAAGATCAGCTGAGAATAGCCTATTGACAAGGTTGAAAAAGTATTCAGATAAGCAAATGACCAGCAGTCTGCAGGTACCATAAATCCTTCCATTCCCCACCATCCAGTCAGGGCTGAAGAAGCTTCTTGGATGAGAAGCGAAATGTCTTCAAAGAAAAAGAAAAACTAGAAAGTCCAGCTGCCTCTTGAAAAAAAGCACTTTTGGGACAACCATGACCTGGATGACTAAGAATCTCCATAGATATGTTCAGACAAGTAGTTTTTTAGTCCTAGCTGATCTTTGATCAGGCTTGACCTATCAAGGGGGAGCATCCTTATTTAGAAAAAAATAAACTGACTTTATAGCACTCCATCTGTTCAGCCTTCCTCTGCCACCACTTATCCTGTACTTCTCACAATTCTATCTGTACTTTGGACTATAGGTGCTTAAAGAGCTGGTGAAATGGTTTCATAGTTTTAATCAAATCAGTTTTGATACTGGGGTTTTCAGTTCCAAGTATAGTTGTTATACTATATGATGAAATTTTAAGTAGAACAGATGTTGCATGGGGCAGTTCCACTGTCTAAGCAGAAGAAAATTTAATTCAGTGACACAGAGAACCATTATGTCTGGATCCCTCTCCAGCTACAATGGAGATGATCAGGATATCAAAATGTCTTTTTGTGTTCCTGGTGCTTCTCTGATATCTGTTAGTCTTGCTTTCTTTATCATATTACAATTGATCTGTCTTCTTCTCTGCTCATTCTGTCAGTGGTAGATTTAACCAATCTCTTATGTCAGAAATAATCCAAGACCTATTGGCTAGCTTCACCTGGTTTGGTCCATCTGCTGAGATGGTTTACCACGATGTGACCACTATGCATATTACAACAACATGTGAGAACGGAGCATCAGGTGGATATCAAAGATGAGCCCTAAAAAGGGTATGGTAGGCCATTCCACCAGAGCTTCTGTTCCTTTTGAACATGCTAGGTGGAATCAGGTGGAACAACGGCTGATGACTTCTTTCTATCGGTCCACAATAGAAAGTGTCCTCACATATTGCATTATAGTATGGTATAGTATGGTATGTTTAACTGCTGTGGACAGGAAGGCACTACAGAGAGTAATCAATTCAGCACAAGTAACCATTGGTTGCCCTCCAATACCACTGGATGACATCGCCAGGTTTCGCTGCTTGAGCAGAGTAAGGAAGATACTCAGAGATGATTCACACCCTGGTCAGTGTCTCTTCGTACTTCTACCATCGGGCATAAAACCATAGCCGACCAAACAAATAGGTTTAAAAATAGTTTTTATCCTTGGGCTGTCAGACTCTTAAACACAACCACAATCACTCCAGGCACACATGGAAACTTATGACTAGTTTTTCTTTTTCTTTCTTTTTCTTTTTCTCCCCTAATTACTCGCATAGGGATTATTCTTTATACTATTTATGTTTGTATTTGTTGTCATGGATTGTACCAGTGAGTCTAAAATCAATTTCATTGTATTTATTTTGTACAATGACAATAAAGGCTATACTATACTATGCCATACAATATCGGTTCTGTAGAAAGCTGAAAAGTGCTACCTTGATTGTAGTACCCTGATCAAACCATCACCAGTTCAACATGGGAGAAATTTAAAGAAAGCAACTTCATTCTCCCAGTTTCATTTTCCTTCATACCAATCAACACCTCTTAGAAAGAAAACATCCAGCAATCACTCTGTCTAAAGGAAGAAGGTCAAGTAGGTGTCTAGCCACCTCTCAGGTTGCCTGACTAGCAAGTTGCAGGAGCAAACATTTGGGATCTGTCCATTATTTCTGAAAATACATTCTTATGAAAAAGCACAAAGCCTATCCCCAAGATGCACCAGCTGAAAAGTTATAGGCACAGAAATGTGGAAGGAAGGATTGATGATGAGTGAGTTCAGATGGGAGTAACATCTGGATAGTCTTAAAACTAGAATGGAATAGGCAAAGAACCAGACAAAGATCTTTGTGTGTAGAAACAGCAGAAAATCTGCAATACATCCAAGGGTAAGAAAACCAGTAAGATGTTTCTGGCAGAACCTGAATCTTTTTCCCAATTACATCCATTTGTCTAACACTTTTTAAAAAAACAGTTGAGGGGGCATGTTTGTGCTGTGATTACACACCCACAAATAGGACCTCTTTTCTCTTTCCTACACTCCCAAACATACACAGGCAAATGCACATATACAGACTCAGTGTGCTATATTAACTTTTCAGTAAATATATTTCTGAAAATCCAGTTGGTAATAAATATAGAAGTATTTATATGCACACATTTTTATCTAATTGAGATAGCCTTCTAAAACACTCAGTTCTTGGCACTGTATTTGATAACCTGTCAAAAAGTATAAAAAACCCAGAGGAAATACAAAGACTGAAAAATAATATTTACTTTTTTAAAAAGAACATCTATAAGATGGTTTAAAATATCCTTTTGACTAATAAACTCACTGTACAGCTAATAATCAGTCTCACAGATCAAGGCACTGTAAACTATATGTTGAAAGAGCTGGAGTTGCCATGCAGCAGGCAAAAAGAGAATTATGCAGAAAAATTGGCTGAGCAGTTACCTGTATCACCTTGATTTAGGTTTACATCAAGGATGGGAAATCTTACCATGCTTGACAACTGCCCCCACTGCCCTCACTGTATCTTTCATCCTCCTCCCAAAAAAGCCTTTTTGAAATTCAATGATAAAATGGTCTACTTTTGGCTTTGAAGTACGTCTTTCAGTTGTGATTTATTCTCTATAGAGTCCTTGGTGCTCTCTGAGCTTGGTTGTTTGCTTGCAGAAATTTCATAACCTGATTGGTTAAAATAATAATTGCTAGTGTTTTCTGCCTGTTTATGTCAGAGTTTGTTGCATAAATTAAGATCCAGAAACCACACACAGATAACTGATTCATCTGGATTCTTTAACCTCTTTACAAACATAAGAATAGATGAATAAATGTACAATACCAACAGGTGGTTCTTACGTGTAAACACAAGGGAGAAGAGTTATAGGCAAACACAAGCAGTTAATTACATTTCAGCAGACAAGCCCAGACAGACCACTAGTTTACTTCTCAGAGCAGCAGACTGTTTAAGTTTCTGTTTCAATTATCCGTACAGACTCAGATCTGTTTAAGCTCCAATTGGCTGACTTAGTTACTATGCCTATTCATTGACTGATCTTGTTCCCATGTCTCCACCAGTCATGAATGTTTTAACAGTTTACATGCAGTCCCTTATATTAGTGTATGTATGATTTTCTCCATGGTAGTTCCTTGATTAGAGTATGGTTTTCTGCACGATTATTTGTTTGGTGTTAATCTATGTGTACCCTGTAGCTGATAGAATGTGTTCTTGTGGTCTTATTTTCATCTTAGCTTTTTTAAATTGTCTCTTTTGAATGGTGTGTAAATGTGCAAACTTATTTCTATATGCCTATTGATGACTAATTTGTTTAAATGCCAAGTTTCCAGGGATTTGTAGATTTATAGATGGCACAAAACATATACTCTAATTAAAATAATTACATTAGTGATATTTTGTTTTCCCACTGAACTACAATTTTCTGACAGTGTCCAGTAAAACCTAGGATTGGCATCTCTTTCACAGATATTACCTGCAGATGTAATTTGGATACAACTGGATTAGCTAAAATGCAGAGAGTCTGGATCTGAACTACTCAGAGTATAGCCTCTTTGCTGTTGCCAAGTTAAACAGAAGTAACTCCGGATAGAAGATGAAAATAAAACTTTGCTCTTTCTGTGCTTTTATAACTGTAAAATATCTATTATTGCTTATCTAGCAACCATCTGCTCCACATCCATTTTCTCTTGATTAATATAACTCTGGTCAGTACAATGTCATTACATTTGTATTAGCATTAATGAAAAATGTTATTTCATGCCCTTGTTTGTCAATCAGGGAATCGGACATGGTTGTGAAAAGCAATAGTACATTTGCTGAAGGTCTGTTAGGGATAAAGATCAAGGACTGGATTGTATTTATTTTTTTATTAAAATTTTATCCAATAATATAATAATGATTTGTCATTTAACCTTATAAAGAGAGGGTAAAATACGAATACATTTAAACTTTAAAATTATGAATTAACAGCATTGGAAGTCTATAGAGATTCTCAGTCATCCAGGCCATGGTTGTACGAAAGGTGCTTTTTCAGTCCAGCAACTGGACTTTCTTATTTTTTCTTTCAAGATGTTTTGCTTTTCATCCAAGAAGCTTCTTCAACTCTGACTGGATTGTGGGGAATGGAAGGACAACACAGACTCATTCCCAACAACTGTCTTCAAACAGTGAAGGTGCCGAGTGCAGCCAAGAAAGCTCCACAGTCATTTGCACTACTTTGGTGACCCTAAGGACACAAATAAACCTCCAAGTTTTCTCAACGACTCTCTAAATGTAGAATCCAATTGCTATCTGCACGGAATATAAATCCTTCTCTTCCCCACTATCCAGTCAAAGCTGAAGAAGCTTTTTCTTTATTTATGGACACAAATAAAGATATTTTTCTTGGGTTCTGCTTGGGCAAGGTACATTGGGCTAATGGTTCTGCTGATGTTTATGGTTAGCAGTTGAATACTACAGTCCTCCAAACAACTGCTTCCTACCAAAGAAAGCTTCAATATTTTCTTAAAGGTCTTTGAGGACATTCCTAACGTCTACTTTCAAAGTGTCTTTCTTTTCCCGCCTGGAGCACCTCATCTCTTTGTTGATTTAGTTTTCTGAGTGAGTTCAGTCCTTGCTACCTAATCCTAGATCTTTAGGATGATCATACTGTAGTCCTAATGAGAAAAAACTTCGCTTTTATCTCCCACATAACTGGAAAAAGAATATTTGTGGGGATAAAAGCCTTTTTTTATGCTCTGTATCACCTAAGAAATCTTTAACTTGGTTCCATGCAGCATGTTCACTTCGCTCACGGTAGCCATGCTATACATATCTTTTGTGCAGTGACGTGCGGTGAGCTTCATGGCCGGTGAGGCAAGTGGGCAGGACCTCTATATTCTCCTCCCCCCACCCCTCCAATCTAGGCAGGGTAGAAAAGTTACCTGGGCAGTCCTAAAGCCGGGCCAGATTGCTCAAGAGCCAGGAGCCCTTTTCCAGAGTTCAATGACACGTGTTTCCAAGAGCGCCACACTGTGCCGCGCAACCACCCTAGTTTCCAAGAGGACCGCTGGGGCATGTGGTCAAATGTCGCGTCCTCCGGCATCCATTCCAAGCCGCTCCGGAAAAAAAAACCTGCCCACCTCTTGCCCTTGAAGGAGAGGAGGAGGAGGAGGGGGGCACCCACTTGGGAAGGGGGTAGGACAAGCTGCAGGGTTCATCTCCCCGTCGCATAAGGATCGGACGGCTCACCTCGGAGCCCGCCTCCCCGAGCGTGTGTGCACTCACTATAGCTGGGTAAGGGGGCCGGGGGCGGGGGGAAGGATTTAAGCCAAGCGTCTCAACATCTCCCCACAAGAAATGAATCATCTCCCCAAGCCAGCCTCCGGAGCAGCCTCGCACACTAGAAGCACTAAGGAGGGGCAGCAGCGGCTGGCATTGGCAGAGCCCCCTGCCTCCGCCTGCCCTTGCACGCCAGGATTTTCCTTGTGGCATTCCGTCTCCCCCCCACCAGCCGGAATAGTGAGTGCGCATGGGCCATCCACCCCCCACTCCTGCTGCACCTGAGGAGAGGGGGGAAAGCCAAGCAGAGCCCCCCTTTCTATGCAAAGCCCCCTTAAAGCAGAGGACAAGCCCACTCTATGGCAGACAGGCACGCCGGCACTTTAAAGTGCATGCCACTTCGCCCCACCATAGAGCAAAACATGTCCTGCTTTATGGCCAGGAGTGGGAGGCATGCTGGCACTTTAAAGTTCATGCCACCGCCCCGGCCATACAACGGGACCAGCTGTATGGCCGGAAGCCAGTGTGTCCAGCTCTATGGCGAGGCATAGAAATAATATAAAATAAAAAATAAAACAGTGCCAGCCGCGCACCAGCAGAGGCGGGTAAAACAAACAAACACACACACACACACACAAATTACTTATAATAAAACAAATTACAATTACTTACAAATAATTTTGAATTCCTCCCCTCTGCCCCCTCCCTCCGACCCATATACCTTCCAGCTGTGTCAACTCTCCTCTTGTCCGCCATGATGAAAATGTAAAAAGAAAAAAGCAAGAGATGCTCTAGGCTAGCCAGGCTGGGATAGTTGTTGCTAAAGTCACCACGTGGATGACTCTGCTTATTTGTTTAAAAAAAAGCCTCTAAACAAAGTGCCCTCTGCAGGAGGAGGCGGGAGAATCACGTGCCTCCTTTACATAAGGAATTTTTTGCCTTTTAACCCTTGCTTAACTCTGAGCAAGGTTTAAAAGGCGAAAAATTCCTTATGCAAAGGAGGCCCGTAGTTCTCTGGCCTCCCCCTGCAGTTAGCACTAAGCAGACTCAGAGTCATCCATTGTGACTCTGGAGTCTGGCAGGAACTACCTTAGTCTTTTTCCTTTTAATTTTTCTTTTCTTCATGATACTGGTGAGGCCCCACCTCCCCTGCCTCCCCTGACTGCACGTCCCTGCTTTTGTGCATATAATGATTGAAGATTTAATTCTTTGTAACTTGCTGATTTATATCTCCACATGTGGCTGCAATATAATAATTACAAAACAAAGGCTGAAAAAAATCAGATATGCATCATGTGTTGACAAGAGACATCTTTATGTCTTTAATATATTAGGAGAAGCAAATGTCAATAGTTTCATAAATGGAATATAGTATGTTCATCTTTATTTGAAATGACAGCTTCAAGGCAACTATTAAGCATTCTAGAAAGGCAACTATTGACATTTGGAGGGTGGAAAAAATCACCAGCCATTCAAAGACAAAACACTCAGTTAGACAAAAAACTTACAAAATTGCTTTTGTTAATTCTGGAATAAATCAATCCTTTTCCTGAGCTTCAAAATACATTCCAAATTAAACCCTTATGGAAGGAGAAGAACAATTTTATAAGTAATGGCCACCCTCTTTCATGTTAAACAGGATAAACTAGCAAGAGTGGCTGTAACAATTATGTCAGAATGGCAGCATGTACATCTTGATATCATTGGATAATGGCAAAATCTAGATTTTCATCCTTGTCTTTTGTATTTCACATGAGATAATATTAATGTTTATATGTTGTTGTTTCCTTGTCTGTCTCTCCCCTATACATTTCCCCTACACATCAAGGGAAATAATTAAATATTTTTCCCGCAACATTCCAATTTTCTATGTGAATATATTTCTTACTCTTTAGGAAGCATTCTACCATGTCCAGTTTCCAGTAGTATTATCCAGCACTAATTATCTCATGTAAAGCTGTTCACACAGAAAATTCAGTTGGCAACTCCTCTTCAATGGAGGGTAAGATATGATGCCAGAAAAACCAGAGGAATTCAATGTTATTAGTGCAATATTGTATTTTGAGAATGAAAGAGCAGTCACTAATACTGTACAGTTACAATAGAGAGAGATTTGCAAACTGGATTTCTCCTTGAACTTACTAAAGATGTTCATCACTATAATCACTCTTGCTGCCATCATTGCTAATGATTCTGTGAAGTTGTGAATTAAGCAAACAAAACCACTTTAAAGTGAAAGATTAATGTTGCTACACAACTAGAATTTTAACAATGGTCAACAAAAACTCCACTGACTTTAGAACAGACTCAGATTCAGAGAGTCTGCACATCTTACAAAAAAAGAAAGCAAACATTTTAGCTGCTATGAAGGAATGTGGTTTTCAGAAGTAAGTTCTGGAATGCACTCTGTGTAATCAACTTTTATAAAGCAGGGTTTCATTCATCAGCTACAGAGTGAAAACTTACATATGTAGATCTACAGCATGAATTTGAAATCCGAACCTTTGTTTACAATACTTGTTTACAATTGCTCATCAAGCAATTATTGTTTAAATGTACCTACAAATTTTACTGTAACAATGTATGCCTATGGTCTGTTTTTTTTTTTTTTTGTGGTCACTTATTTCACTGTAAAATCAATAACGTTCCCCCCATTTGTGTACTTGACTGAAATACTGTGGGCATGGGAATCTAGCTACATTGTGAAATAATATGTTACCTAATAGTGAGGCAGAATATTGATTTCATTCAGCCAAGTAATATAAAGATTTAAGTGATAATGACTGTTGGCTGTCTGTCAGAGATTGCATTAATATGTGGATTCTTCCACTGAGTCATTGTGGAAAGAACAGAAAACATGAAATCTGCTAAATACTTGATAATGGGCTTCTCCACATATCTTCCTAACTGCAAGTGAAAGATATCTTACTATCCATTAAGGCCTGAAAGAATGAAAGAGTGTGAGAAATAAGAATGTCTCAGTAAGTTGGAATACAAGCTAGAGGAGGAGCATGTCAAAGAAACGATGGTCGCCTGAGCAAAAAAATTTGGTTACAATGTGGAATTGGCTAAGTGGGAAAAACTTTGGATACTTAATCAGAAACTAAGAATGGCTATGGCGTATAAAGAAAACCTTTATAAGATGTATTACAAATGGCATCTCCCTCCAGCACGGCCTTCCAAAATGTTTAAAAATCTGGACCCAGAGTGTAAAAATAACACCAGGCAAAATTGCAAAAATTATTGGAAAATGATCCAATCGTGGATAGAACAAACTGTGGGAAACCAAATCTTGTTTAAACTGGAAATTTTTGTCCTAGATATAATACCAGAGGGGTATAAAAAAGATACACTTTATTTAATTATTCGTGTACTAACTGCGGCGCGCATAACTTATGCACAATATTGGAAAAAAGAAAACACACCACCAGAGCTAGATATAATCAGAAAAGTGTTGGCCTGTGCGGAAGCAGATAGGCTCACTCTTGAACTTAAAAATAAAGGGGAATCAGAATATTTTGAAGTCTGGAATAGATTTTATGACTGGTATAAGACAAGGTGACAAGACTGGAACAAACTGTATATACTGTGATTGGACAGAAGGATTGATAATGTATTAAGTAGGCTAATTGTCAATAGTTGTGACTAGCTGTATATAATGTGAATGTATAGTCACTCCGACTTCGCGGTACTGCATTGTTTTAAATGTAAAAATAATAAAAATATATTGGAAAAAAAAGAATGTCTCAGTAAGATACCAACAGTGTACAAGAAAGCATGGACAGAAAGAGTGAAGGAAAGATAAAGCAAGGGATAGACTAGTATTGTACCAGGCTGAAATACTGAACCACCTGAAATCTAACCACCTGGTGATCTTATTGAAGAAAGTAGGAAGCCATAACCAATGAATCTCAGCAAATCCTGTGCTCCTCTCTTCAAGAAAAAACCCTATATAAAATATACAAAGTCACCCAGTTTAATGACCATTCTTTTAAGCAGCCTGGCTTTTTACCTGTCCAGTCATTCTCTCTTTCTACTGTCAGATTTACTACTGAATCATTTTTCGCTGACCTATATAAGGACTAACTTTCATTAAATGAGTGACAGAACTAATCCAGGAAGTCCTTATCCCTACCCTGTGGCTTCCTTAGAGCTGGAAATATACCACTCATCCCATTGATCAGGTTCTGATGTGTAGCTAAACCCATGGACAAGGCTATCTGTCAAACTCCCCCAAATCCTAACCTTATTCCGTTTAGGCAAAGTGATAGGTGAATGGTTTTCCTATTGGCAGCAATTGCACCATTCACTCACCTTAATTAATCCCATATTAAATATAAGGACAGCACCAGTCATCAACTTCATTGCTTCGCCAGCTTAGAGTTTGGCTGTTGAAATGTAGTAACGTATGCGAGCATACTTTTGTGATTCCTCATGGATTGAAGAAAAGCACATTAAACAGGCTATCCACAGGAGCCTAATGAAGAGTTAGCATAAATAGGAGACAATGATACATGTGCTCATCAAACAAAGTGCAGTGATATCAATCATGGGGGTGAAATAATGATTGCTTATTCTGTCTGCATGGCTTGTACCCTTAAAGTATATTCAAAGACAATCATGGTTTGCAATAATGAATGTGAGTAGGTATAAACTTTTCATTGTGTACTGCAATAACAATTCCCTTATTCCTCCTTTTGCAACATTGACAGTTTCCAGATCTGGTATCTATGATATTGATTATCACAAGATTTTATTTCTCTTTTGATATGTAACAGTTATATGAAACATCATTTGTCTTTTAAGCTACAGTATCAAGTGTCAAGTATCGTTCTATTGGTGCATCTGTCTTTCGGAATAAGCTTCTCTCTAATGTTCTGGAAGGTCAAATATATTAGCTGCTCATAGACCCATGAAGATTTGTCTCCTTTCCCACACACTGGGTCAGAATAGCCTTTGAGCTCACTCTGTTAGGAAACGAGTAGTTATTATTTGCAGCCTTGGTTATGTCTGTGTTGTGGAGTTTGTTTTCATATAAGTTTTATATTTTTATACCACCTATAGTAATAGTTGGACAGGCTTATAAGTTGGACAGGCTTATAAATCATCTAAATAAATATACATATGACAGCTTATCTTTTTCTATCTCTAAATCTCAAGTCTGTAGAATTCTCTAATGGGTTTCTATAAACTATAACTGAAGACAAATAAATGGGAGTTTATTACTGACAAGATGGATGTGTTGTGAATCAGGAGACCAAATCAATCTGGATAGAGTCTAACTGAACATAGATGGAATTGCCAATTATTTAGCTTGAGGGTTTCGCCTGAACTTTGTAGAAATTAAAATAGTATTGGCAATTATAAGTGCTATTTAATAATGTAGGCTACTATCCTATTGTATTTTTAGCAAATACAGCTTATCATGATTATTCATGCATTAATTATCTTTAGACTAAATTGGTTGAATGAATCAAAAATTGTTTAGAAACAAATACTGAAGCTTGGGGCTGCAGAATGTACCTGCCAAATTGCTGCTGCATTAAACTTTTTGTGAGTTTCTTTATTAGGGCTTAACAATATTCTCATGTGCTACATGGAAATCTTAAAAAGACATAGTTGCTTTAAAGAGATGCTGTGCTCATCTCTTTTATCAAATAATTTTAAGTATGCACAGCTTTAATAAACTTTTTTTTTAAAAAAACACCACCATCAATTAGTAGTTGCTTAGAGAAAGAATGCCAAGCAATCAAAAAGTTTGCATGATATTAAACTCTGGCAAAGATACAGCAAAATTAATAATATTAAATCATGTATGCTACTCAGAAAGAAAAAAGGAAAGTTTGAAGAAATAATGCAATTCACAATATCTAGTACACCAAAGTATGAAATGGTGACATGGAAACAAATAAATCAATCAATTAATCCATAGAGTTGGTTAAAATCACTGAATGGTAAGCAAAATAGAATTTGAAGTCATATAATCATGCCTATTGGTTTCTACAAAAAATAATTTGTCATGGATATGTTGGATCGGTTTTCACTTTTACTTTAGGTCTTTGGTAACTATCACAAGAAATTATCTTAAAAACAAATTACTATATAGTATAGGATATGTCTATGTACCTTGTACTACAAAGACCATATGGCTGGATTTCTGAATCAGATTAGGATATGGTTGGTTAAAGAAGCTAGAAAGATTTGATTCACACTGTGAATTAGTATGAATACAATGGATAAATATTACAGTGTCTGGGTGAAGCATTAAACTAAAACCAACTAAACTTAATGTAATATTTGAAACCAGCCATGAATCTTCTACAATGCAGATAAGGTAGTAGGAATAGGAAATGTAAATTACAAAATATGTGGATTCTGAATATTTCATATTTTGTATGATCAAACTGAAGTTCTAAAGAAAATTCCCATGAAGATTCATGCCACTAAATGCCAGAAAGGCTATTTTCAGGAAGCACATCTTAGTGCAAGGAAAGGTTTACATTGTTAACTATGTAGCTTATGATTGCTGCCAGGGCTAGAAGAGAAATAACTGTATCTTTCTGCTTGGATTCCCAAATAATATGCTTGGCCTTGGGCTTAGTGCAGCATAATTGCTGCTCTATCCCCGGCAGCAAAATCTTCAAGGCTGATTGGAGATGGAAAAATCAGAAGGAAAGAAAAAACATTGATAAAGCAGAGTAATGGAGAGATCAAATGAGTATATTGAAACTTGAACTGTGTCAAAGAGAAATCAATCCCTTTGGAACTGGATTCAGCATGTACATTTAACGTGTAAGGCAGAGGTATAATGTGTGGCTTATTAGCTCTAAAAGCATCTCAAGTGAACTTGCCACAGTAGCATCACTTATGTATATTTCTTTCTGCATCAAAATTTTTCCGGTAGACCGAATGCTACTATGGTATAGAAAGAATAATTATACAATTTAGGACTTTGTTCCCATTTTCATTCATGGTCTTTTTCAGGCAACTCAAGTAGCTTTAATAACATTTACATTAAATAAACATTAGACATCAACTTCAAAAAAAAATCCACATTTATTTTAAATTAACTTTATACTCTTGCACTAATAAAATTTAATTAGTCTAAAGCTTTGCTAGCCTTAAAGAACATTGGAAATTAAAAATTCATCCGGACCCTTTTTATATGCTCGTAGCTGCTAGAAATAAGAATTTTAGCAATTACATTAGGGTCCATATGTCAAATGTTGATATCAATGTTTTGCCACTTGCAAATTTACCTAAGGCAGCTCTTTGATACACAGCTTTTACAGCATCTCCTAGTAATTTGGAGAACACTTAAAAACTGCTTCGGCTTTGGAAAATGATAGCATAGAGGTATTCCTGCAGAAAATTTACCTCTGTATATGCTGTTTATATTCAGGGATATAACAAGATGGCTCAGAGCTCAAGGCTGTAATCATGGAACTCCTAAAGGCACAATTTAAATACTCATCACCACTACAGACATTACATTTGGTATTTTGTAGCATTAATTTGAGGTTTAGTGCAAGTGTTTGGTGTAAAACTTTCCCAACTCAGAAAGGATTTAATGCTTCGGAAATGCATGCAAGATCCTTATAAGATCAGTGTGAAAAAAGCCAGATAGCTGGATAGTGGATTTTTCTTTTTCCCTCTAAACACAGCCAGTAAATTAAACTGATTGACAGGTGATCCAGGAAGGCAGGATTTATCTACAGGACCTGTGAAGAATTTACTGCTACGATATGTGAAAATGTGTATAAAAGGAAAAAAATTGAACCTGCCCACTTGGAGTTCCTCATTGGCCCAAATTTCAGTTTAAGAAACATGGTCATATAGAGCCCCAGCAGGAGGTGTAGAAGAAAAGAAGATGGTGTAAAAGCAAGGAAGGAATGAAGAACTATTGCTGTTGCCATAACATCCCTTCCTCTGCTGTTACTAAGTTAGTTATTCCACCCAAAAGGAGCAGCACAGTTTCAGCCCACTCTTTTTCCTCTCAGTCAGGAAAGAGATGTTTTGTGATAACTGAAAAGAGCTTGGTTGCTTTGGTACCAGCAGGGACAAAATGGACATGGCTGCTTTGTTGAATTTGATTACTTGGATTACTGCAGGCTGGGGAAAAGAAGGTGCATTTCATGCCTATTAGTGCGGACAAGGGCACCATCTGCAAGAAAGGACCCAGGGTAGGCTGCTCCGGGTTCGGCCGGATTCGGGTAATTTTCTAGCAAAGATTCTGTGCAGTTCGGCAAACCCCCCAAATCCCACTCTTGGCTTGCCCCACCCACCCCACTCCACCCCTCTCACAAGTCTTCACACGGTCCATTTTGGATGCCAGCTAACTGCAGGGCTACACGGAGGCTCGAGGAGGGCGCAAAATAGGCTTCCCAGAGGCTCCAGGAGGCTAGAAATGTGCCCATTTTTAGCCTCCAGGGGGAATCTGGAGCCTGGGTAGGCCATTTTCACCCTCCCAAAGGGTTGAGGAAAGTCTCTGGAGCCCAGGGAGGGCAAAAAAATGGATCTCCTAGAAGTTCCGGACGGCCGGAAACAGGGCCGTTTCTGGCCTACAGAAAGTCTCCAGAGCCCAGGGAGGGCAAAAATATCTCCCCCTGCCATGGTGCAGAAGAGCTGACTAGACCACACCTAGCATGGCCACACCCACCCAGCAACTGGGCAGAGAACCTATTGCTAAACCCCTGCCAGAACCTCAATACATCTGTTTACTGACTGGAAAGGCTATTAAGCTACATACAAACAAATCACTTTATTCCAATTAGTTACTAGTCATTTACTCCATTTTGTTTGTTTGTTTTATAGTGATATTTTCCAGAGTACTGGACAAAAACATTTCTCTATCTGCATTTAGATGTGGCATAAGGCATTTTCCAGCACTAATCAAATGTCACTCCCTTCAAAGAAAAGAAGACAAATTAAGAAACACCTACAGATAGAGTTTTAGGAGATTCTCAGGTTAAATATAGTGTGCCATTGAATGTGCCATAGGTCACACTAGATATAGTGTGCTACAAAGGAAGAAGAATAGAAGAAAATTGTTGTTATCAGAAGCTGCTTATGAAATTCTTGCTAGTATGTTGTTGGCTCTTGTAGAATTAAGATACTGAATTTGATCGATCTCTGGCATGTTCCAACATGGCAATTATATTTACCTTCTATGTCAAGACAGAGTATTTAAGCTCTGTGGAATCCTACTACTATGGTATTTAGGGTAAACCTAAATCCTCAGTGCTTTTGTATCCCCCCCCAAAAAATAATACACATTATTATCTTTTAATGTGAGTATATGCAAAGTGCAGAAAAGCAATAAGAAATGGAAAGCCAAATATATAAAAATAAGAGCTAAGGATAGAAAACAAAATATAATTATATCCAACTTGTTCTAAAACCATTAACTGATTCCATGTCTTTTTGTCTTTGCTTCATGTCTTTACATAATTTCATCCATTATCTTTTGCTTGTTAAGCTTGTCACTTCTGTCTTTCTAAAGATCTCATCTATTGCACCTACCTGCCACTTACACAAATTTTCCTTTTTTTGTCAATTATAATCACTTTCATTCAGATTCAGTTTTAATTTATAAACATTATAAGACCAAACTGTTTATATATACTTATTTCATAGAAGCCTCTCACTTTTGTATTAACTCCCGATTCATTCATTACCCACCCATTTTCACCATCTGTTTCAATCTATTCAACTATCTACTGTACATGCACAGCATTTCACTTATTTTTATGTTTCTCCTGACATACCCAAACTTTCATTTCTATATAACAAATGAGATAGAATCATGCTATTACACAGATATTTTCAGGCTTATGATAAAGATTTCTTTCTTGCACAAACTATATATTACCCACTATCTTTTTACCAGCATCTGCAGATCTTCAATTTTTCCATTTTATTAAGTATTCCATCAATGTACCCAAAAGTATCTACTTTCACTAGTTTTCTACTTCTCAGTAATTCTGCGAACCATCAGATCCAGCCTTGCAAAAGCCAATGATTGTCTCACTGCAAGCATTCATTACAGTAGAACTAACCAATGTTCCTTTCAACCTATTAATGTGTAATTGCCAAAAGCAGTCTTCTGCTACCCATGATTCATCACCACTTTGTCTGTGCTGCTTGCTGAATCAATTTTTTTTTAAAAAACAAGAACTATTTACTAGCCTGATTATATGTCCCAAACCCATGCATGGTTTTTTTTTTCATTTCCATTAAATCATGTCCAATTTTTGGAGACTTAGGTCTGATCTAAGCATAGTACATAGAATTATCTACTACAATGTTCTACCTGTCAATGAGTACGTCAGCTTCAACCACAACAATTCAAAAGCACACAATAGATACAAACCTAAGGTAAACTGTACCAAACTCGATTGCAGAAAATACAACTTCAGCAACAGAGTGGAATGGAATGCGTTACCCGACTCAGTGGTTTCTTCCCCAAACCCCCACAATGTTAACTTTAAACCACTGTTGACCTCACCCCATTTGTCTGTAAGGGGCGTGCATAAGTGCACCAATGTGCCTACCATCCCTGTCCTAACAACCCCATTTATTCATATCCATTTTATGGATAATATTGTATATATTCATATCTATTACCTTATACATGATTGACAAAATAGAACAAATACATAAATAAAAATAAAAAAATAAAAAAGTCCCTGCAGTTTTCTTAGCAAGGATTTTCGGAAGTGGTTTGCCATTGTCTCCTTCCTGGGGCTGAGAAAATGTCACTGGCCCAAGATCACCCAGCGGACTTTGTGCTGAAAACAGGACTTGAAGTCAAGTTCTCTCGGCTGATGCCTTAGCCATTGCACCAAACTGGCTGGTATTAAATCAGTTGGTCAGTTGTAGAGGGAAGAGAGAAAATGTATCTGAGATTGGTGCGAATTTGCAATAATTAGAAACTGCCTCACCTTCAAACTGCAAGAAGCTCCAGCATTTCAATATGTATAATAGAAGTTCTGTGATTTGGATTTTCAAGCAGTCCAGATCGAAGGTAATAGGTTTTGATGTGTTCACTGTTTAGAGATCAAGAAAATAGTGTTGAAATCCCAAAAAAGAAATATCTGTCATATAGTCAGGAAAGGCAAAGATTAGTAATCATTATATTTTGTACAATGTTAGCTATTACATATTTTTCTGTGAGAGTCAAAAGAAGCTAATCTAAACTGTAACCTCAAGGTAACTTGTTTATAATAGTTTTAAGTTGTATCAGTAAAATGAATGTGATTCTTTATTCAAATATAATTTTAAAATATGCTATTCTTGTCCCATCAAGTATTCTTGTCCCCTTATTACTGAAGCAGAAGAAAGAAATTCAAATAATTTTCAAATGAGAAAAAAGTGTGGTGATGGCAGCAAAACCAACAGGCCCTTTACAGACCTATGTAAATTATTGAGGTCCCACTTCCGTTCTGAGGAACCAAAAAGCTCACTGTACTTAGAAATGAGAAGGGGAAATCGTAGTTTTATCATCAACCTCTTATTCAAATGGAATGAATTCTCTCGGGCCTTTAGGACTGAAAGATTCTGTGGAATATCTAGGCCTCCAATTTACTTGGAAAGATCACCAGACTCCCAATTATTTGAGTAGTTTAGGAGATTACTAAGACGCCTTTGAAACCATCATGGCTCACTCTGCTTAAGATCTATCTCTTTCCTAAGTTTACTCATGAACTAGTATTAGGCAGAGCCCACAGGAACATCTTTAAAAGATTAGACCTGTTTTGTGCAATTTTGGTATGGCTGCTGAAGTATGCGTTCTTGGTTGTTTAGTGGTGCTGGAGGTGACTAATCCATCGACCCCTCCGGAATTAGGTCTGGCTGCTTTTTGTCAGTCTCTCCTCTGACTCCAAATCAGAGCATACTATGACAGTAGCTATTTGTGGAATATTCTTTTCTCAGGCTTCAAAGTGAGGTTGGCTTTATCCCTTTTAATATTCCATAAGTTCTCAAGACCTGGTTTGTCATCTGAAATATGGGTGCCAGGAGACCAGGATATTTTAAGGTGGCTCTAGCATTGTTTCATTATATAATACTATCTCCTGTACCTGTTGGCTTTGTTTTTAATTTTGATTGTTTTTTTTAATAATCCTTTTATATATTTATTATTCTATTTTAATGGTGTTACACTACCCAGAGGTGGATGGGCCATCTTATGTGAGATGAGCATCCCTACAAATTTGCTAAATAAACTGCCCAAACCAACAGCTGTCTCTACAAAAGTCTCATGTAATGATTTCCCCCCTCTCTCTCTTCTCTGCCTGGCTGCTTGAGCCCTCCTTCTGGGCCATTTCCAGATGGGTCCACTGCTTGTCACTTCAAGCCTCCATCTTTTCCCAGTGAATTCACTGGGCAATTTCTTTTTCAGTATAACTGTCAGTTTCTCTTTCTCATTCTGTCTCTGCATTGGCTAAACTTGTCAGCCGATACTCCTGAATGATTTCAACTCCCAAGCAGAGCCAAGTGCTGCAGAGAGAAGAGCCTGCTGCTTTCCCCATTTTTGCTTATTCATGAGAAGTCTTTCTTTGTTGCTTTAAAGCTTTGTCTTCTATTTCCTCAGACTGTCCCAGTGGTGGGTTGTTCTTACTATCGCTACCGGTATGCTGATTGCGATCTGTTCGTGCATGCACCTGATATGCGCTGCACATATGCCTGACATGAGCTGTGCACGCATGCGCAATCCACCACCCCTGCGACAACCAGCTGTTTGTTGGGGCTCGTGCAAGCATCACACGCTGTGTGTGCATGCACAGTGTGCATAAATACAGCTATAGAGCGCGGGCGGGTGGGCCAAACGAGGCACCATAACTGTACTTTCTCAGCTGTTCCAGGCCACTACTGGTAAGGTCATACCATGCCATAACCGCAGCAAGCCACCATTGGACTGTCCCTATTTTAGACTAACATTTGTCTTCTCTTCTGTTTCCTGTTTCCCTGACTTTAGTGATCTCTTCTCACTTTAGCTCAACTTTTATACCTTTCCTAGCATGTTTGAGTGTTTCTTCTCTATTCCTTGAGAGACAAGAACTCGCCCAAAAATTCATAATCTGATATTCCTCTGAGCTCCAACGGCCTCTTTTTTTAACAGCCTCTTTATTTCTATATTAACTTCCATCTCTGTTTAGAACATCCTATTTCCTTTGATTCTAACTTTTCCCAATTATAAAACTGCCCCCCCATGGCACTCTCATAGCTGCTTTCCTGAGACTCCCTCGTCTTGCCAGATAACCACTTGCATAGTCCTGGGGTTTTGACAGCAACCTAGACTGTGGGAATTGCCATCACTAAGCAATGTGGTCACATGATATTGCATTTTACAACAGGTAGGGTTGGAAATCCCAGTCCTTATTACTATTGTAACAAGATACCCTCTGTACAGAACTGTCCTAGAAAGAGCTGCAGATTATTACTAAAGTCAAAATGGTGAGCATTTGTCCTTGCAATTACCAGACGTTGAGCTTGACATGATGGCAATTGATTAACTTACAAGTTCTTCTAAAAACAAATAGTTTATGTTAACCTTTATTTCTTTGGTGCTTTCTTTTGTTGTGCTTTATTGCAGCTATATTGGTTGAAAAGATCTGGTGGAGCAGATGTTCATAAAACAAAGTATAAGGATACAGACTTAGATAAAAAGGGACTCCTCGTTCATCATATTGTAAGGTAAAGGTTCCCCTCACACATATGTGCTAGTCGTTCCTGACTCTAGGGGGAGGTGCTCATCTCTGTTTCAAAGCCAGCGCTGTCTGAAGATGTCACCATGGTCATGTGGCCATCATGATTAAATGCTGAAGGCTCACGGAATGCTGTTACCATCCCACAAAAGGTGGTTCCTATTTTTCTACTTCCATTTTTATGTGCTTTCAAACTGCTAGGTTGGCAGAAGCTGGAACAAGTAACAGGAGCTCACTTGGTTATGCAGTGCTAGGGATTTGTGTCACCAAACTGCTGAGTGTCTTAGCCGCTGAGCCACTGCGTCCCAGTACAATACAATCAATATTGTACTGCCTTTAAAATTCCTTTAGTATCATCACCTATTGTCATCTGTACATACACACCTACATGTGTGTCAATCTGACACATAAAGCCTGGTGTTTTTTTAAACCACGTCAGCAGGGAAATGGTCTTCTTTGTGCACCACCCAATCTTCTTCAACAGGCATATTTTTCTCAACTGGATTTGGAATCTGCTCAATATTTACAGGCTTTCCTTCCAAAGGTTCAGAGGAAAAAAGCCTAATTTGTGTCCAAAGCATTTTTCTCTGGGGCTTTTGACAATGGCTTCAATGCCCTGATAATGCTACAGACAGTGTCACAGTTCCACCTGGGATCAATGCTTTTGTTTCACTGTTTTGCACTACTGAATAGCATAAAGATGTTGGAAATTGTGTGGAATTCCATCTACTCCAACAAATATCTGCCTTTCTATATTCAAGGTTGCCAAGCAAAACAAATCACACAATTTGCATAGAACACCAGTCAGCTAAAACTCAAAAATCACTAAGGTCAATAAATATTTTATTTGGCAGGCCAAAAGTCTACTGAAGCAGGAAACCCTTTACTGAAAAGTGGTGGCAAGATGGTTGGATCATTCTGATTTGCTAGCCAGAGAGTTCCACAAGTTATGTACTCCTTATTCAAGCTTTTAGGTAACAGTTGAAAAGGGTAAATTGTCCCTTCTATAGATCAGCCACACTGGACCCAAAAAAAATCCTTCTGTTTTCTAAGTAAGGATCTGCCCTGGAATTTGCTGCATCTTACATCCTGAGTCAAATCAAGCTACATCACACCTTTTTCTGTGCTTTCATAAAGTGAAGCAAGATCTTTTAATCTGACTCAGAATAAAGTGGGATTGCCAGTGGTATAAAGATATTATTTACTTCTTCAATGCATTTCAGAGAGGCAGACATTCCCAGGAGTGGCAGCTTTGTTGTAGAATGGAAAGAACAATGGAGCTAAATTAAGAATTCCTTTCTAACAGGTCAGACTCTAATCAAGGGGCTTTGGGAAAGGATATTGGATCTTTTATCGTCAAATGCTTTCAAATCCTCTCCTATATATAAATATATATATAACAAAACAACAACCTTTTTCATCTCTTTCCTCTATAATCAGAATTTAAAGGAGACATTTCCCCCCAGAATTTGGCAGACTGATCCATCTCCTCCAAAACAATACAATTTCATTTTGTTTTGTGATATAAAATACAGTTGTTTTGACTCAACTAGACAGCTGAATTAAAATCCTTTTCTGACCTCTATAAGTCATCTGAAAATGATTTTACAGGTTGTCCGTCTTTAGCAACAGTTCAGTTACAGCAATGATGAAAAAGTAACTTGATGACCAAAATTTATATTTATCACCTTTGCAGGTCTACAAAGTAAAGTTATGCTGAAGTAAGATCATAAACTAGGGGTTGTTTCACTTAGCAACCACTTTGCTTAGCAACTCAGCAATATCACTTAGCAACCACTTCAGTTAACAACTGAGTTGCTGGTCCCAATTATTGGTTTCTAAAGAAAGATAATCTGTAACATTAAGGAACATAATTGAGGGATTCCTCAGCTTCATTCCCCTTCCCAGCAAGCATCATCTGCTAATGGAAAAACAACATAAAATGATTTCCTTCTGCTCCCCTTGCTACTTTTCATACTGATCAACCGACATGCTACAAGTAGTGAAGTGGTCTGTACCTGTGACCTGAACAGGGCTTTTTTGAAAGAACACTAATCTTATGTCCAAAAACAGATTGATATTTGACAGATTGAAACACGAGGGATTGGGGGAAGAGAGGTAGAAGGTGAAATGAAATGAGATGAATAGAGAGAAAGTGAGATAGAGAGAGAAAGAGAGAGAGAAACAAAGAGACTGAGAGCATAAGAGATAAAGAGAACAAGATAGTGATAGATAAAATAATTTAAAATTGACAGGAAAGCTAGCATGCTGCAAAACAAAACACTAGCCTAACGAGTAACCTGTATTCTTAACAATACTACTGAGTGCTACATAAATTCCACAGATATTCTTGAAAAAATAAATTGGTTGGCTGTTGCAACATTACTTCTTTTCTGGCATTTTTAATGTTCTGATTACTCACCCTCTCCAGGGCAACTATTTGGAGAACATTCATAGTATTCTTCAGTAGTCCAAATAGTCCAAATATTCCCTTAGTCCCCAAAGCATTGGGGAATCCTAAACAAAAAACTTTTAGAATTTTCAACTATTATGGAATTGTTAGGTTCCATGAAATGCTTAAGCCACAGTGAGCCCAAAAAGAAGACAACTTAAACAGAGGCTTGAATAACAATTAGTGCTTAATCTTTGACCAAAGTTTAAAGACATGCTGGCCAGTTGTTCCAAACATACCCAAGGATATGCAGGGAAGAAATACAAATCAGAGAAGATGTAACCCCTTATATATTGTTTAGAAACGGTTATAAACCATCAGTTAAATCTACAATAACATCAGCTAAACATCCCATTCTGGCATCTTTGATTTGTGTATCCCCTGGAATAGGATAGAGCCTCTTAATTAGCATCATTAGTATTATCTCTTCCTGATCATCTTATTTATGTTGCAAGGAAGGGAATTCTCACAGATCAAAGGTTTCTCACAGATCAAAGGTGTGAGTTTTTCCAGCTCCATTCAATTCTATACCCATAGATTGCAGGAAGGAGATTGGAGATTGATGGCAAGGAACATGTTTTAACAAACACCAGTTGTTGCAGGAAGTTACAAATCTGATGTAGCGTATTAGTGTTACAAATCTAAAGATATAATGTTAGTTATAGGAAACAAGAAGTTTATACTAATTCTAGAATTCTAGTATATTATATTCTGGTATATCCTTATTACCATTTCCCTTCAGAATTAATCTTGTTACCTTAGAATTCTGTATACTGTAGTTTAACATAGGTGGAAATATGTGCATATTGTGTAGTGCATGTTGGTTGAAAATAATATTTCCTTTGCAATCTTCCTGTGATTTCTTACGTTCATCTCTATTTTTTTTAACAAGAAAAAAATAATTTGAGGAATGAAAGGCTGAGTAACTGCACAGTATCTTTGCAGTGGTAGCACTAGTATCTCTCGATCTGGAAACATCCTGAAATAGCCAAATGTTCTGCAACAAATGTTTAACCATGAAAAAAGTGTTTCTTTACATTGGAAGACAGCAGATTTCAACAAAAGCACATGAATCCTTTATCAGAGAAGAGGAAAATGTCAGAGAAAAGTGAAGTAGGGAAACAGCTATTTTATTTGACTTTATACAGTATATTACATTTCCATTCTGTTATATATTCAATGATGGAAGCTCAAACCCATTTTGTTCCTCACTGTGAATTGTATTTGTTATGCACCCAAGGCTCTAGTCAGGATATGCTAAAATTAGACAATATTATCAGAGCTGGAGATTGTAGATGGAGCAATAATTTATTAACATAACCCAAGGCAAATAATATAACTTTACCTAGGAGCAGATGTGAATAAGTCTCAGAGAAACAAATCCTAACTTCAGATGTCATGACACAATATGGCCTTCAGTGACTTTATTTTGAACCCTTGAAACCCACAAGAATAGGGACCTGACTGATTCTCACTCTAACAGTTAATTACTTTCTTGTCCATTTGGTAGGTGCATCCAGTAACATCATCTGATCCAATGATGTTCAAATGCACCAAATGTACTTCTGTGTAGCCCTATCTGTTACATCTCAGGATCTGATTATGTCATGGTTCTGTGTATGGACTGATTTGAGGGTAGAGAAAGAAATGTAGCCTCCTTTTTATCATAACATCATTGGTTTTATTAAGCTCAGCCTTCATTAATGTCCTGTCCCTGAAGGGACAGGGCATTAATAAGATGGTTTGATTAATCTAGTAATGTATGGCTATTTCTTATGCTTACAAAATGAATTATTAGGGAATTATCTCAATTCTTTCCAGGGCATGATTTGCTATGGAAAAATCAGCATAGTGATGAGATAAGACTTCCAGCAGTAAACAGCATCACTTACTGCATTTTCAATAAGGTGAGTTAATCCTTGCCCCACTGTCATGCCAAGTGAAATGACATTTCTATATTGCAACAACAAGCATGCTGAGACAGTGATAGTGTGGCAGAAGACCTGGATTATTGGGCCTGGCACTTTATCTGTAGGCAGAACCCAAAGAAAGTAACACAAATAGCTAAATAAAATACTCCTTAGGCTCTGCTAGAATTTCTAATCTTGCCAGAATGAAAGAAAAGGATCTATCTGGACATTCTAGAGATAGAATGTATAAGAAATCACTTCTATTGCAAAGCAAAATGAAATGTTCACACTGATTAAAAACAATTGCTGGCTTTAAAAGGCCCACACTTCAAAGAATTGTTGTTGTTGTTAGTTGTGAAATTGTATCCAACCCATTGCAACCCCATGGACAACGTTCCACCAGGCCCTCCTGCCCTCTACTATCCTCTGGAGTCCATTTAAGATCACGCCAACTGCTTCAATGACTCCATCCAGCCGGTCATTTTCTGTCATCCCCTTCTTCTTTTACCCCAAATCTTTCCCAGCATTAGGCTCTTCTCCAGTGAGTCCTTCCTTCTCATTAAATGGCCAAAGTATTTGAGAATTACTGATAGGTTGTATATTGGTATGAATCATCAAGAAATAGCACATATGAATGCATAGTTGGAATCAGTGAGATTACTTACATAAAGAAATACTGTTCTCATGTACAATATACTTAGATCACCTTTTTAAAAGGGCTATGAGCTGAACTTTTCTTCTCTGCAGTTTTTTCTTCCTTGACTTTGGCATGTATTTTGGGGAGAAGGATAGTAATTACATTGTAGGGATATTTATAATCAGCTGAATTAAATCACTTAATAATGGTATTTGAATGCAATATTCTGATATTTGAATTGAATACGAGCTGTAAGACTCTTACTAGTTGCATTTTCTATGCAAACATTTCCAGAATGTGTGTCTCTCCCTTTCCCACATTCATACATTGAATTTTCAGGCAGCAATGAACCACATCCAGAAAATAAGTTGAAAACCTTCAATTTATGAAGGTTTCTTCTCTTCCTATAGATTCATGGCTTTTAACCAATTGGGTTTATAATTGGCAAATAGCTACATTTCAGTAGATATCTTTGTTTGAATGAAAATGCCAATAAATAACATGGCAGCCAATATTTTCATTGATACATGCTTAATAAATCTTTTTTTCAACCATATCTTTCCAGAAAAACATGGATCTTTACAGTCAAAATGTTAGAGTTCGCATTGTTCTTTCAGTTTAATATATTCAGCCAGAAAGAAGCATTCCATGTTTATTAGTATTGACCTGAAGGCTCAAAAGTTCATACATTAATTTGCCAGCTGAATGCAGGCAGATTAGAACCTCCTTTTCTTTAGATAAGTCATAGTTCCAGAGGTGGTATTCTGCCGGTTCGCACTGGTTTGGGCAAACCGCTAGTGGCGGCAGTGCGAGGTTCCACCCACCCAGATGTCATCACAGACCTTCTGTGCTTGCCCAGATGTGCTGCGTGTGAGTGGTTGCAGGTGCGCACACTCCCACTACAGAACCAGTAGTGAAGATAAGAGGATACCATTACTTCATAGTTCAAGTGTTCATAACATTCATGCCCAATGTCTCAAACATTTATATTCAGCTTGTAAGAAGGAAATCTAAGGATGTTAAGATTTGCTGAGGTTCCTGTTGGCATGATGTAAATATATTTCTATGCTATAATTATACAAATTGGCAAAAGGACATTTAGACAGTTTCAATGCAAAATGACTTCACAATCCAAATGGCAGAGATAATTGCACACTCTTTTTTTGGTGTCACAGATGTCTAGAGCTGGTTGATGCTTGAGTTCATTACTACATGAATTGACTCAAAGAGTGGAACTAATTCAGAAAGCGACAATAGCTTAGCAATTGTCAATTGTTTATAGATCAGGCTTTATTAGCACTCTAAATATTCAGACTAGAGTCTTAGTGCATTCATATTTTTCAGATTACTTTAAAAAAATCCTGCTCACACAGTTGTTTGCTTCCCCCCCCCAAAATGCTACTAAAAACAGAAGGCTGGAGAAGAAATCCTCACTATTTGCCTGAATTGCTGCTTGATTTTAAAACGTTTTTTCATTTTCAATTCAAATTATTCAGACAATTTATGCACTCTAATTTTTGTTGTGGTTTTACACTTCTAACAACAACATGAACCATAAGCTCCGAAGAGAAATGACTAATAATTAAAATGCATACTACATTGTGAATAAAGTGGACTATCCCAGTATGATTCTCTCCAACTGGTGATTTTTCAACTTCATTCTGCTCAGAGGCCAAACTACATTCTCCTTTGCTGGGTAGAAAAGTGGCTCAGGGGCTATTATCAATCAGAAAGCTTAGCTGTCAGAAAGGTCAGCAGTTCGGTGGTTCAAATTCCTAACAGAGTGAGCTCCCATTACTTGTCCCAGCAACCTAGCAGTTCGAAAGCATGCAAAAATGCAACTAAAAATATAGAGACCACTTTGATGGGAAGGTAACAGCATTCTGTGCACCTTCGGCATTTAGTCATGCTGGCCACATGAGCATGGAGACATCTTCAGATAGTGCTGTCTCTTTGGCTTTGAAATGGAGATGAGCACTGTCCCCTAGGGTTCAGAACAACTAGTAGATATATGCAAGGGAAACCTTTACCTTTATCTTGGATAGAATGGTGATGGTTATATTCCATCACTTCCAGAATGTACCACAAAGGGAAGGACTGACATAAGACATGACAAATGCTAAAAGAATTATTGATTTAAATCTGTTATCTCGTCTTCCCTAACATGATCAAGTATAAGGATTTTGCAAGTCTCTATGGAGATTCTCAGTCATCTAGGTCATGTTTGTCCCAAAAATGCTTTTTCAAGTGGCAACTGGACTTTCTGTTTTTTCTTTCAAGATGTTTTGATTCTCTTGGATGGGAAGCAAAAGATCTTCAAAGAAAAACCAGAAAGTCCAGATGCCTCTTGAAAAAGCACCTTAGGTACAAGGACTTTGCAACATTTCTAAAAATGATTCCCATTACTTTTATTCAAGGAGATTAGCATAGAATCATAGAAGGGTGGCAAGACACTTTTGAGATAATCTATTCCAACCCTTTGCTTAGTATAGGAATTCACTGGTACAACATCTCTACAAATGCTATCTAGCTACCATTTAAACATCCCCAGGAAAGGTCTATGGTGGTCTGCTCTATTTTTAATCAGCTCGTTAATGTTAAGAATTTTTTTCCTATTGTGTTAACATCTAACTGAAATATACTTGCTTGTAACTCAAAGCCATTATTTCTTGGACCCTAATTAGATTGCTCAGTATCTTGGAACAGGATTCTAGGAACTCATGTGAAACACATCTGTAGACATTCTTGAAATTCTAGTCTACAATTTTTCTTATTCCACTGTATAACTTTAGATAGAAGGGCTTCTATGTATTTATAATGCAGTTTATTATTTAATTAAATCATTCACCATGTACTACACATTTGAACTGAAATGTCTCCCAGGAACCTTATGAAGGTCTATAAGTCCCTGCGATCCAACTTGCTTTCTAAAAAAATAAACCACATACACGATTGACATTGGAAGCAGAGTGAGAAGGACAAAGGAACCTATGGCACATGTGCCACAAGTGGTGCACAGATCATATGTGCCAGCACGGGAGCCATCAGCTTCAGTGCACATGTGTGCACCGGCCACAGTGGTGGGTTGCAGGTGGTACACTCTCTGGTATGAGCATACCAGTGCCTGCTCAGAGCAGCATTCCGGTATGAGATAAAATGTAACAAAGGCAACAGTAAAAATAATGGCTTTCTGTCGTGATGGTCTTTTGTGATGAGCCGATAGCAGAATGCTTTCTCCCATATTTGGGCATACCAAGGGTTGCCACACACACACACACACACACACACACACACACACATACACATATATATATATATATAAATATTAGTAGCATTAGAGATAATTGTATTTAAGTCTCTCCATATTAGGCAGTGCTGGAAATAATAAATGTATATAAATTTCCCAGCAGATTAAAAGCATATTTTTAAAAAAAATATGGAATAATCTACAGCGTTAAGAAGGGCTGGATTTATATTGGTCAGGCAATGACCATCTGTGGACCTGTTCAAACAGCTCCTTTGCCAACATCTACCCTGTTGTTATGTAGCTATTTCAACAAAACCATATGCTGTCATTCTTACAACACATATTCTTCTGTGTAGCTTTGGCAGCTGCTTGTTGTCATCCCAGGACAAGAACGTAGTCCTAATTTGTTCTTAACAATGTCTCTCATTGACCATAATCAATGTCTTCACAAGAAAGAAAAATATTCCAGGTGCCCTTGATGAAACATTTAAATCACATTTGAATTGCCACTTACTATGCAGTGCCAAGCCTCAGTGCACTGGGGTTAAAAGTTAAAAGAGCTTGCAATATTTTTTTTTTGTCAGTTAAGCATTTGTCAGATTTTTCCACACAAGGCACATTTTCCACATTTTCTATTCAGTTGCATGTTTCAAATGAATTGTGGAAACACATAAACAAGTAACCTGCAAATGGTTTGTCCCCCCTTTGTGTGGAAGACAATTTGCTTTTTGGATTGTGGTGGCCCCATACTCCTTGGCTATTGATTTCCTTCTGGTTCCAAGAATTCCAATATGTAGTTCTGTATCAAGGCATCAGGGGTGGGTTGCTGCTGGCATTACTGCCGGTTCGCTGTGTGCACAATTTTGTTCATATGCTCTCGCTTTGCTCACCCACTTGCTACACACACACTATGCATGCGTACACAGTTGCTGAAAAATTGCTCTGTACATGCGCAAAACATTTAAAAATGAATAATAAAAAAAACATGCCAGCAATGGCATGGGTGACTAAGGAACCGGTTTGGGGCATGGCCAGCCGGCCGTCCCTACCAGTTTTGGCCACTCAGTCACAAAATCCACTACTGAACGGGTTCGAACGGGTTTGAGCCGGTAGCAACCCACCTCTGGAATGCATGTAAGCCTCCTTCACATTACTGTTGAGTATATGGCTATCAGGAGTCATGATCAACATAACTAACATTAATGGAGATAAAGTTAAACCTAACTCCATTCTTAACCCAAAACTTCTTTACAACTGCTTTCAACACTTAGTGATGTTCTTGTGAAAACCCACTGAAAAAGTGTCTAGTTGCAATAATCTTGCAGTTATTTAATAAATTATGAGATAACATGCTTATTGGCAAAAAGCAGAAGCCTACATAAAAGAGCAAGGTTATGCATTGCTACAGATTCAGTTCCCCAAGTTTGCTTTCACTTAACCAAGTAAAGATATTGTTTGTATGAAGAGCTGCAGAGTTGCTGCTTGTTCTGAAACACAGTTGTGTGAAATCAGTGGGAAATGAAGCTTGAGGACTTTTCTCTCTTCAATTATCTCAGCTCTTCTAGAAATGGTTAAAATATTTAACTAGTTATTAGTTACGTAGCTAACTATATATCACTTATTCAAGCAACTTGATAATGTGTAGGGAATATGGTACAAGAAAGATGGCAGAAAGTCTAACATTCAGCTTGAATAAGAGCCCTACTTCCATTCTACAATTGCAGCCCTCCTCCTTCTATTCCAAAAACATATGCTATTCTTAAAAGTGCTTTGACCTTTAAATTAAAATTTTCAAGAGGTTGGAGTTGATGGAGGAGGTAGAAAGTAGATATCTGCCCTCAGTTCTCTGAACTCTGTTGATTAGAAGTAATTAGTTATATTGAATTAAATTACTTTAATTTTCATTAAACATGTTTAACTAATTTTATGAGAGAAGTCATTTAACATATTAAAAAGCAATGTTTTAACCTTAAAACACTCAGCATAAAATTTTAATGCATTTGTTAATTAAGTATTTGGATTCTGCTACAATAAGAAGTTACAAATGTATAATTACTTGGAGGAGGGGAAGTTACTTAATTAAAATAAGAGGTAAGATTTACCATATTTTTTCACACAAATGTTATATTATCAGGTACAACTGTAAAGATTTTGCTATTTGTTTGAAATGTCACAATTATAACGGAAACATTATTATATGGCTGATGAAACAATAGGCTTGTAATTGTAGGAAGGAATTAAAATTTGAAGGCAAGAGTTTCAATTATGTAAAAAGTTATTGTGACTTACAACAGTATTTGACAGGACCCAGAAACCAAGAAGGACCCAGAATGTTGCTTCTTATCAGTTATCTTTATGGTTTTTCAACTATAGACAGAAAGCTTGCCAAACTAAAATAACTACTTGCATCATTAAGGAAAGACTCTGAGAAGTTCTAGGGAAGAGCTATCTTGACCTTCTGTCTTCCACCATAACTATCTAAACTTTGTTGTCTCTTGGTCCTCTGGAATGCAGCCTCTCCCTGGGAATCCAGACTACATTTCATCACATTATTTTTAATACTGATGCAATATGCATAAAATCATAAAGTGACAAAATAAAAATAGAACAACATTGATATATTTATATACAAATATATGTGTT
The DNA here is from genome assembly GCF_009769535.1 of Thamnophis elegans. NCBI lineage: Eukaryota > Metazoa > Chordata > Lepidosauria > Squamata > Natricidae > Thamnophis > Thamnophis elegans. The sequence goes on along the minus strand of NC_045543.1, from coordinate 103,319,890 downwards.
TATAAATATAAAAATAGGGTTAATCATTCTAGAACTGAAAAAAATCAGGAAAGGGATTATGGTAAAATAACATATTTTTAAGATACTTAACCAGCTCTATCATCAGCCTAATTACTGGAGATTAATTATTTCTGATATCTAGATAGACTGTTCATATATGTATGTATGTATGTATGTATGTATGTATGTATGTATGTATGTATCTTCTACAGGGAAAATCTCTTTGAAAGGGACTTCATATGCAATAAATCAAATTCCACTGTGATTTGTGACATTTGCATAATCACACCATTACACAGAGGACATAATGCTGTTGTTTCTCCTTTGGTATTCAGGTGTTGTTCATTCACAGTCTTCTGTTCTTCACCACAGCCACCACCACTTCCTGTTGACTATCTCCATTACTAACTATATCCATGTACTTTTGAGTTCACCTCAAGGACCCAGCCTGAACATCTTCATCAGTCAGAAGGGAGTTTGTGGCTTATTAATTGGAGCCTTAGGAGCAGGGACGTGCAGTCACTAGAGGCAGTGGAGGTGGGGCCTCACCAGTCTCCTGAGGGAAAAGAAAGAATTTTAAAGAATTTTTTAAAAATAATTAAAGCCAGGATAGTTGCTACCAGATTTCAAGTCACAGTGGCTTGGTGTCTGCTCTCAGTGTTAACTATAAGAGGAGGCCAGAAAACTCGGGGCCTCCTTTGCATAAGGAATTTTTCGCCTTTTAAAAGTTAAGAAAGAGTTAAAAAGCAAAAAAATTCAAAGGAGGCACTGATTCTCCCGCCTCCTGATCTGGGAGCAGCGAATCATGTCTTGCACTTGAGCGACTGCGCAATCGAGGGTGATTCTGGAGAGGTTGCTCTGGGCCACCAGCCGCCATTTCTTCAGCAGCAATTTCTTCTCTGCCCGGCATTTTCTACTGGGTGGCTTGCCCTGGCCTGCAGCCAGCCCAGCACCGAGCGGGGACGAAGAGGAGGAGGAGGAGGAGGAGGAGGAGGAGGAGGAGGAGGAGGAGGAGGAGGAGAAGGAGAGTCCTTGTGCCAGCCAGCCGGCCAGGCAGGGAGCAGGTTGGGTGGGGGGGTGAGTGGGCTGGCTGGCTGGGGAGGGGGGGATCATGGCCGCTCAGGTGGCCCCCACCGCTGCCGACAGCAGCTTGGGTGTCCCGGCACCATCCGAGCTGCTTCTCGCCGCCGTCACTCTCCACCGCCTTGCCCCCCCCCACCTCCTCCGACAAACAATCCTGTTGTCCTGGCCTGCAGCCAGCCCAGCACCAAGCGGGGAGGAGGAGGAGGAGGAGGAGGAGGAGGAGGAGGAGGAGAGCAGTGAGTGTGCCGGCCCGCCAACCAGGCAGGGAGCAGGTCGGGCGGCCATGATTCCCCCCTCCCCAGCCAGCCAGCCCACCCACCCCCCTCCCGACCTGCTCCCCGCCTGGCCGGCCAGCTGGCACAAGGACTCACCACTCTTCTCCTCCTCCTCCTCCTCCTCCTCCTCCTCCTCCTCCTCCTCCTCCTCCTCCTCCCCACTGGGCTGGCTGCAGGCCGGGGCACCAGGATTGTTCGTCGGAGGAGGTGGGGGTCAAGGTGGTGGAGCGCAACGGCAAGCAGCTTGGATGGAGCCGGGACACCCAAGCTGCTGGCGGTGGGGGCCACCTGAGCAGCAATGATCCCGGCTCTGCTGCTTCTCGGCGGCATACTTTTGGAATGTCCTTTTGGAATGTGAGTGGGGACAGAGGAGGTGGGGAGGGCGAAGTGGCAGAGCGCGGCAGCGGCGAGAAGCAACACCCCCACCACTGTGTCCGACAGGCATCTTGCATTTATGTCCACCATAAACGCGAGACACCTGTCGGACACAGCGACAGGGACGTTGCTTCTCGCCGCTGCTGCGCTCTTGCCTCACCAATGGTAACCCTCACTGCATGTCACTTCTTAGGAGATAACATCTGATGGAAAATGGAAGCCTGCAGCAGCTTCCACCCTCAGGAAGGGGGACAGTGGGGAAGGTCTTCCACAAAGTGACATTGCTGAGGAGGACAGGGGGGCAAAGGGAAAGTGAGAAAGTAAGCAGCTATGGGACAAGCCACATGAGACATTCCCTCTTTCTTCTCATGCTGATTTGTCTTGGAGGCTGGTAGTTTCAGCTTCCGATCAGGCAGTATAACAAGCCTGCCATGTCCTCAACTGGCACTCCCCAGAGGTGCTTAGGTGGCCATTCTTGTCTTGCCCACCCTGAAAACCTTGCTTTGAATTGCATCATTTGTGTGATGACATTTGTGTATTTTTAGATTTATTGGAAGGTAATAAATAATGGAAACTGTGTCCTTTCAGTTCATATCTTAAAATTAGATTATACTGCCTGCTCATTAAATGTTTAGTTTGCCAAATAAGAAAAAAATCCCTTGTAGGCATCACAAATCTAAAATCACTAAAATACTAGAAACTTAGAACCTAGTGAAACAATAAAAACAATGAAATGTAATTAACAAATATTTCAGGAAAGAGGCTATAATTTATGTATTTATCAAACTTATATAGCCATTCATTTGACTAGAATTGACTTGGGTTGCATACAACAAAGATACAGAACAATAAAACTTGTAAAAAAAACTAATTGCTGAAAAGCATACAAATGAATAAAAAGCATACTGCCTTATTTGCTTCAAGGAAGGTAGCCTTGAATGTAAGATAATCTTCCAACTATAATACAACTCATTGGTTTCCAATATGATATTCTTAACAAATCTGAAACAATTAAAAGAACTTGCAAAAATCCACATCTTTCTGTGAGTTTGTCACAAATTCATACAAGCACCTAAATATATACTCCATACTTTTATAACCAATACTAGCTACCTTAAAGTGGGGGAAATAACTTCTCATAGGAAGAATATTGTCATAAAAGAAAAAGAAGGATAGCTCCTGAATTGGCAAAAAAGGCAGTGACTTAAAATAAACAAATACATCTGGGATCTGGAAACACTGAGGTTACAATCCAAGATGGACTCAGACAGCACTGGCTTTGAAAATATGTTATTAGTTTTAGTAAAGAATAGTGTTGGCTAGATTCTGAGATGGACAGCATGTTGAAGGATTTCTATATTGAGAGAAGTGTGAAGTTTCCTCAAGTGCACCTGGATGAGATCAGCAAAGGTTTAGTGAAGATCTGAAGAAGAGGAGACATTGCAGAATCATTTTTACCCTTCACAGAACTGATGGAAGGCATGAGATTATACCAAGAAGAAAGGAAGTTTATGCTGTTCTGAAAGAAATGAACCATAGAGGAAATACAATTAAATGAGCAAAATCTAGTCTATTGTAAGGCTACATTAACAGAATTTTCAAGCCTGAAAAAGAAACTTTCCAGTTCCACTTTTAACTGCCTGATCAATTACAGCACATCCTTCCTCAGTTTCTTCCTCTGAGTGTTAAGCCCCTGGGGGCTCCTTCTACTCTTCTTTGATTGTTTCCTAAGCAGCATCTCTTCTCTTCATTCACCAAGGTGATCCACACATTCCCTTACAAAAGCCAAAGTGTTCCAAAAATATAGGGAGTACAACAGAGAAGACCTGCCATCTGGTCCATTTCCTCCTCACCTCATGTGGGGTGGGAGGTCTCTAAATAGGCATTGTCCCAATAGCAAGGAAAGAACTTGGAAAAAAGTCCTGAAGAAGAGGAATAATGCCAAAGACATGAGCACCGGGAGTTTCCTCCTAGAAACAGCCTTTCATAAATAGAGATCCCTTGTCCCAACAGTGCTTTTTCAAAAGGCAACTGGACTTTGTTTTTCCTTAAGATGTTCCACTTCTTATCCAAGAAGCTTCTTCAGTTCTGAAGCAGAATGTCAGATGAGATGAGTAATGTCTTCAAAGAAGAAAAAAAGTCCAGTTACTTTTTGAAAAAGCACATTGGGGACAACCATGATATGGATAATTGGGAATCTCCATAATGCCTTGTTCTTCTACCTCTTCACTAGATTAGAGTACCCAAAGAATGTTTCTGAGCAGGATCTAAGTGAGGCAGTATGCATAAAGGATGGATTGTTCCTTGAGATATTTTTATTGTAGTTTTTTCAGAGTTGGTGATTCTGTTGGAGATGTTGTGGGACAATGCCCACTAATCATTTTAAACTGCTAGTTCCTACTTCAGGTATGATTATTTCATGTATTGCTGAAAAAATGTTCCAGAAAAATTGGTTTTCTGCTACATTTTGCTTGTCATTTAATCCTCCCCTACAGATAACAGTGGGAGAGGAGAAAAGGGAATAAATGATGTCATATATCTCATTGTGTCATTGTGGCTTCTCCTGGTTGTGTATCAGAGATGTTATTCAGCCAATTCTTACAGGTTCTGGACAACCGGTAGCAGAAATTTTGAGTAGATCAGAAAACTGGCAAAAAGTCTGCCCTGCTGCCCCCGCTGCCCTCCAGCCTCCCAGCTGATTGTCTTTTGTTGCCCTGAATAGGAGAACAGAACTGGAAAGCAGGTTAGTGGGGAGGGAAAGGGGATTTTGCAGTATGCTTCTCCTGCCACACCCACAAAGCCACACCATGCCCACAAAGCCACACACACAGAACCAGTAGTAAAAAAAATTGAATCCCACTACTGTTGTGTATGTGCTTTAAACCACTGCTTGTAGATTGTGATTCAGTTATAAGGGGAGGGTACCACAAACATTCACAAAATAAGTTTTTCTTCATCATCCTACCTCATTCCTTTTGACAACATGATTTTACAAATAAGCCCATTGTATGAGGAAAACGATTTCCCTAAATTACTACGAAGTGTGATGTACAAACTAACCAGATGTTACTTATGCCATATAAGTAATAATAAAACAGAGTATCATCTGGGACCATATGTTGTGATCTTGGAAAAAATAGCAAGCTATAGCTCAATAGCAATTATAAATTATGATGGTAAAAAGAAAGTATATGTGTTTGAATCCATTGTCATTAGTTCTCTCCTTTATTACTTAACATCGTGCTGTTTAGGTTTATAATTTCTTCACTCCCTGTAGCTAAAGTCATTTTAAATGGGAATGAAATTTCACATACCTCCTTCCTTTCCTTTGAGTAGAAATAATGGTATTTTTACTTTATAATTAAGACTCTTTCAGGAATTGTGAAATACTCAAGTTAGTATGTGTATATCAGTGGTGGGTTGCAAATATTTTTACTACCGATTCAGGGGTGCTCCCATGCACGTGCAACTCTTCTGCACGTGCGCAGAAGTCTCCAGGCAGGTTGGCAGGGCCTCCTGCCACTGCTACTACCTGTTTGGCTGAACCAGGCTGAACTGGGAGCACCCCACCACTGATATATGAGAGAGATATATGTATCACCCCACCACTGATATACTGAGAGAGATATATGTATGTATGTATGTATGTCTCTCTCTCTCTCTCTCTCTCTCCTCTCTCTTTGTGTATTTCCATCCATTTTTGATCATTCTAGTTTCTTTTTTTAAGAAAAATACCATTTGTTCATTTGTTTAAAAAAATGTTTTCAAGCTTTATTTTCATCCAAGATTTGTGTTTGTTTGTCTGAGAAGAGGCAAGAAGGATCAATGATGGATTACCGGGAAATATGCTCATTCATCTTCTAGCACATGGCATATTGGAATAAATTCTGATCTTATCTCCCTCTGCCACATTCTTCAAGCAAAAGGAGTAAAGCATGACTAAATAAGAATAGAACGTCTCAGAACATTTGATTGGTGTCACAGATGGCTTCTTAGAAAAACAAACAAACACATGGGCAGCTTTTGCAGTCCCCAGACAGGCAATACTCTCAGTTGGGCTCTCTTCTGCAAAATCAAGTTTATGAAAGTTGTCACATCCCAGCTGGGCTGAAATTCAGAAAAGAGGCAGCTCTCATACAGAATGGAGCTTTTCAGAAATCTGTAAGATGGTAGATATGCTGTTGCTTTATGCTGAATCACACCATTGATCCATCTAGCTCAGTGTTACTATAAAATGAATATTTAATGATATGAGGCAAGAGCAAGATTTGAGCTACATGGGACACAAACTGATATCATTGCTGGGTATTGCCTACCCTGCTATGTTTCAAGTTTTCTTGCAATGATGCAAGGTTTTGTACAACAGCATCCAACATCCTAATTTACTGGAGATATATACATACATACATACATACATACATACATACATACATACATACATACATGAGCAAACACATCAGAGGTGGTATTTAGCAGGTTCTGACCAGTTCTGGAGAACAGATAGCATCAGGGAGTTTTGCAGTAACCTTTTCCTAGAGTCAGGAGAGAATGGAGATTTTACAGTATCCTTCCTCTCTCATGTCCACCAAGCCATCCCCAACAAGCCATGCCATTATACTTAATTATAATTATTAATTAATAGTTAATACATTCAAATAAATGTCTCACGAGGATTAAAAACCCTGTCTGTTTATTTCATTAATGATTCATACTGGTTAACATCATTATGAAAAATTCTCATAAATTTCTGCCATTTAGTGGTTGGTTGAATTTTTGTAGCCCTGATATGAAAGCTTAAGATAGGATCCTCACAGAGTTTCATTGTGCCTTACATAACCTGTTGCTGTGGTTTTGTATTGTCCTGTGCACAACCAATGAAATTCAGAATTCACAACAGAGCAGTGTCCTTTGTGTGTGTATGTGAAATAATGAGTTAAAGGGGAATCTAAATTGCAATAAGATATGCTTTTTATAAGATATTTTTGTGCTTATTTTTACTTTATTTTTATTACTGCATTTCTGTCTAAGATTCAAGATAGCTTATGATCTAGAGTAAAATACCTATTTCTATGTAGATATTAGTTCCATGGACTTTTTTTTAAAGATAACATTCATTATTTCTTCAGTATAGATTGTCAGAAAATGAATATCCAAGTATACATCAGATTGCTTTCTTTTTCTTTTTCTTTTAAATTACTAATTTTCCTCCCAAGTTAAATATTAGTACATGTAATATTTCTGACTATTTGAAAGTTATATTATTTAAGAGCCGAGGTGGTGCAGTGGTTAAATGCAGTACTGTAGGCTACTTGAGCTGACTGCTAGTTCGGCAGTTCGGCTGTTCAAATCTCACCGGCTCAGGGTTGACTCAGCATTCCATCCTTCCGAGGTGGGTAAAATGAGGACCCGGATTGTTGGGGGCAATATGCTGACTCTGTAAACTGCTTAGAGAGGGCTGAAAGCCCTATGAAGCGGTATATAAGTCTAACTGCTATTGCTATTGCTAATAAACATATCGTAAATACTTAGTAAATAATATGCTTTATGCAAAGAATAGTTTTCCTTTGTGATTTGATACCTTTTTAAAAAATCAAATAGATAGGATTCAATTATTTGGAATAATTCAGAATGAATAACAAAGTTTCTCTGTTGAAATACAAGCAAAAGTGTGTCAGGAGATATGAAGGGAAAAAGCAAGGATGGCTCCCTAGAATAAATGCTGTAAAACACAATTAATAGACTATATAATGGATTAATAATGCCATATTGCTTTGTCCCCAGATCAATGGGTCACAGATGCTATTCAATTTCAAAGCAATCACATTAGTATGACTACAACTCTTTACTCCAAAGCAGCACAAGAAAATAACACAATAACATAACATGAGGCACTGAAGAATATTCAAGAATACTGAAAAATATAACATAAGATAACAGTTAAAAATATTCAAAATATACAGCAAGGTAGTGAAAGGAACACCTTAAGCCCTTTCTGTCACTCAGAGAACCTGAACAGTGAGAAGACTCCTTCAAAGCCAGCAAAAATACAGTACCCTCCCAGTACAATTTAGTACTTTAATCTCTGTCACCTATAGGCTGAGATCA